>NW_016817206.1:0-3986 GCF_001698545.2 Rhinopithecus bieti | reverse complement strand
CAAAAAGTTACTCAAGATCTGATATTCCGATTCTTTTTTTTTTTTTTTTTGAGATAGAGTCTAGTTCTGTCACTCATGCTGGAGTGCAGTGGCGCAATCTTGGCTTACTGCAACCTCCGCCTCCTGGGTTCAAGTGGTTCTCCTGCCTCAGCCTCCCGAATAGCTGGGATTACAAGCATGTGCCACCATGCCTGGCTAATTTTTGTATTTTTAGTAGAGATGGGATTTCACCATGTTAGCCGGACTGGTCTTGAACTCCTGACCCCAGATGAGCCACTGCACCTGGCCCTTCTTCCCATTCTTAGAACATCATTTGGTGGTGACTAGTAGGACATCACTATCCCTAAAAGCACCCTGTAACTTTGTCTGTAATATGACACCATCTGCATCCTTACCTGCCTGGACAACCTCAGCCCAGAACTACAGGAATCAAAGGAAATTAGAAACCTCATCCTTTGGAGTAAGCACAGTGCCCGCCCCTTCCCAGGGCTCCCTCCACACCCTGCATTCTTGGGCATTTGAAGCCCACAAACTCGCTGATATTCCCACTTGGTCAGGGCAGCATTGGCATAGTGGAACATTTCTTCTGGTTCTGTGATTTTTATAAACTTTAATGGCTTTTCTTTGCTGGAAGCTGTGCAGGGAATGATCATTGAATTGTCTTGGCTAACTCTGCCTCTGTCCTAATGAATTCTTCTGACAGTTAAGTGTGCAGATATTGGAGGTGTGGCCTGTGACTTTCTGGAGGTTTTCTAATCAGTAGCCAATAGGATTTTCCTTCCTTGGGCTTTCATAATGTTTCCTGTCCTACCTACCTCCTCCTGTAGGAACGGAAGTTTGTAGGTGGATCTGGTCAAGTGAGCGAACGGATAATGGACCTCCTCGGAGACAAAGTGAAGCTGAACCAACCTGTCACTCATGTTGACCAGTCAAGTGACAACATCATCATAGAGACATTGAACCATGAACATTATGAGGTAACTCGGTTGAGTCAAAAGGAGCATATAGTAAATAGGCCTTGTGTCTTTTGCAGCTTCTAACCAGATACAATTCAAGCAGTAGCATAATTAATGCTGTCATGTTTCTGCCTCAGTCTTCCAAATTACCAGCCTTGGTTGACCGACCTTGATCTGTTTTGTTGCCTCACAGTTGCCTCATTGTCTCATTTTGTATGTTTTTACTGCTCAATGTTGTTTAGAAGTGATAAAGATGATTTTTCATGCCTGCTACAAAGACTGCAGCTCACATTTGAGGTAATATTTTGCTTGTGTGTGTCTTAGTGCAAATACGTAATTAATGCGATCCCTCCGACCTTGACGGCCAAGATTCACTTCAGACCAGAGCTTCCAGCAGAGAGAAACCAGTTAATTCAGCGGCTTCCAATGGGAGCTATTATTAAGTGCATGATGTATTACAAGGAGGCCTTCTGGAAGAAGAAGGGTAGGCTGCTATTATTCATGTTTAAACTATTATATGAAGAAATCACACTGTTTTAGGATTATTGAACAGAAGGTATTGAACAGAAACAAAGTATTTTCAAATTGGTAGAAAAGGGGTTAGAAATCTTGGTCTGTCCATTTCCTCATATCCTTGGCCACACATAATGACCCCAAGAGCACCTGTTGGCGATGAGAGGGAAGAAGGAGATCACATCAGTCATAAGGCCACCATTGCCCTGGCTCCTGGCATCTGTCCTGCTTCTTACTTTTTATGAGCAGAGTGAGGTCAGCAGGCACCATGGAAAGAGCACTGCATTGAAGTTACACATTCCAGGACTTCGCTTGCTTGCTAGCATCAGACTGTAGGTGTAAAGTGGTGACAGTAATACCTACCCCTAAGGTGTTGTGAGAATTAAATGAGGCGGGATCTTGGACTTAGAAAGCGTCCCAGATATGGTGGCTATTGTTGATAAGCATTCTGGTTATACCCATCAGATTCCCTCCTGCCACCTCTTCCCTGGATTGGGTCGTTCCCTCCAGCACAGCCCTTCTCTTTCCTCATGTATGCTAGGAGCCAGGGTCATCTGACCTTTTTTGTCATGCATTGGTTGGTCATAAGCCCTTAATGTAAAGGTGATGGAGATGGGTCATTTTCTGTCTGTGGGTGAATAGACATCTTTATATATTCAGTGTGTGTATTTAACAAGACATAGCATCTAGGATTGGGGCCAAGACCAAGAGTTTAAGATTTGCCTTCCTCTTAAAAAATAGTTTATGTATATTTATGTGTGTATGGGTGTCTCTGATGAGCTTGGTCTCGATCTCCCATTGATTTTTCTCCTGGTTAAGATTACTGTGGCTGCATGATCATTGAAGATGAAGATGCTCCTATTTCAATAACCTTGGATGACACCAAGCCGGATGGATCACTGCCTGCCATCATGGGGTAAGTTAGAGCTGGCTGTTCTACATTTTCCAAATTGTGTTGATGTATTGGTGTGGATGCTGTCAAAGTATATTGCTTTGGAATTAAGCTCAAGCAATGATGAATAATGCTATCAAAATATGTAATGTATTAAAATATTGCAGTAATGTTTTGTGTGTAGCACAAGAATACTGGGAAACTTTACTAAAATTGACATCATTTTGAACTTGTACCCATGTATGTCTTTCTCTCACACAAAGGTTACGTGTTGAGGACGGAGTGAAAAAAAGCAGCTAGACAGGCAGTGTGGTAGCCACCCCTGCCTGCAGGCAGAACGTCCACAGCCATTCTGAAATGAGAACTAACCACTTTATTCTATCAAAAAATTCTAAATGGAGGGGTTCTCGCTTTTATCCTTTTCTCCATTCCAGATATCTGCTACATAGCAAATGTTAGTTGTTATCCTAAAATATAAGATAGCTGACCAATTAGGAGGTACAGTTCAGAGTTGAGCCAGGCCTTGATTGGATGGCATGGCAGTTTTTCTGGTGGATCACTCTAGTTATCCTTCACCAGTGGTGCTTCACTTAACCTCCGAAGTGTGCGGATGTTCCAGGATCTGGTTCTGTGTAGGGAAAATGAGAGCTCTTCCCTTCTCTTCCCATTCCGGCACACAGCTGCCCTACTCGATGGGGGTTGGGGGTCCCGAGAAGGAAGTGGGGTCTCCACAAAGGAATTGCTAAGGAGTTCCACAGCCTCCCTGTTGCCTGCCTTTTGGCCTCCTCAAAAACTACACAAATAAAAGGCGATTTGTTCTGCCACTCCGTAACAAAAGAACATAGCTTCAGTAGCAATCAAGTGACTTTTAAAGGGGAGACCAGTGGTCTCCCCTTTACCCCTGGGAAATGCATACCTCTTGCTCAAAGGGAAAGGTGAACTCATGCACATCATGTCATTGAAGGAAAATTACAAAGGCAAAAGGAGCAGACCCACATCCCAGGGAACTTAGAAAGCAGGTTGTGCTGCTGGGTTACTAATGAGACATTTTATAACCACCTCTCTCACTATAACATATAAGAACACCAGCCTCCCTGAGAAAGGCAGGTGCTTACAACATAATGACCGTTGGAATAACACATCCTCTTCATCTGTAACCCCAATGGGCAGAAAAGGATATAGGTTGTTTGGGTAGTTTGACATCATCATCTATATGCCAGAGAAAAGCAGGAGGTTCAGGTACAGGTTTCAGGAGAATGTCAGTGAAGACCAATCCAACTATGAATGGAAGAGCATTGATGTTTTTCTTGCCCTAGGAGTTGGATATAGTGATGTCTTCTGCCATTTTGGGCTTTCTTTCTTTTTTTTTTGTTTTGAAAGTAGAACTCAATATTTTGATGATTTTACTTAAGATAAATAGTATAAAAGGAAAATGTTAAACAGTTGTGTTCTGTGGACAGCAGGGCTAAAACAAATATAAAATAATAATAATTGGTTATAGAGGACCAAGTATAGAAGATGAGAGTTTCCTTGGAAACTGAGGAATAGCAAAATAATCTGTTTCTTGGCGATGTAGTGTTAAAAATTAAAGCTACCATTTATTGAGCACTGGTTGTGGGTGCAAG
>NW_016817205.1:130853-172091 GCF_001698545.2 Rhinopithecus bieti | reverse complement strand
GGTAGAGAAAGTTTGTTTTGCATTGTGTTATTTCTGCTGACGTGAGGTTTATGGAGTATAAATAAAGTGAGGCGGAGGCTCTGCATGCGGCCGCCATGTTCTCTGTCTTTGTCTCTTGTGTCTGTTCATTCTTCACCACCCCCAGTGTGGTCCTCAATACATCTGGGCGACTCCAGGCATTCTAATGGGAAAGACTCCTAGATGACACCAGGAAATATAATTATAAAAACACCAGGGTGACCCAAGGCATTGTAATGGGAGAGACTCCTGGCTGAACCCAGCAGTCTAACGATTGAGACACCTCTGCAACTCGAGTCATTCTAATGGAAGAGACTCCTGCTGACACCAGACAGTCTAATAATAAAGACACCTGGGCAACCCACGGCATTTCAATGGGAAAGCCTCCCAGCCAACACCAAGTAGTCTAATGATAAGAACACATGAGTGATTCCTGGCATTCTAATGGGAGAAACTACCAGTTGATCAAAGGCTATGTCATGATAGAGGCACATGGGGTACCGCAAACATTTTAATGGGAGACACTTCTGGCTGACCCATGGCAGTCTAATGATAGAAACACCTGGGCAACCCCAGGCATTATAATGGGAGAGACTCCTGGCTGAAGCCAGGCAGTGTAATGATAGAGACACCTGGGCAACCCAAGCATTCTAATGGGACAGACCTTTGTTGATCCCAGGGATGCTAATGATAGAGACACCTGGTCGACTCCTGACTTTCTAATGGAAGAGACTTGCTTGAACCCCCAGGCAGTCTAATGATAGAGACACCTCGGGGACACCAGGAAATCCAATGGGAGAAACTTCTAGCTCACCCCATTCATTCTAATGATGGAGACACATGGGCAACATTAGGCATTCTAATGGAAGAGACTCCTGACTGAATCCAGGCAGTCTAATGATAGACACACCTGGGCAACCTCAGGCATTCTAGTGGGAGAGACTCCTCGACGACCCCAGGCATGCTAATGATAGAAACAACTGGGAAACACCAGGCATTTTAGTGGGAGAGACTCCTGGCAGACCCCATTCATTCTAATGATAGAGATACCTGGGTGACCAGATGCATTCTAACGGAAGAGACTCCTAAACAACCTCAGGCATTCTCATGATAGAGACAGTTGGGAGACCCCAAGCGTTCTAATAAGATGAACTCCTGGGTGATCACAGGAAGTCTAAGATTAGAGACACCTGGGCAACCACAGACATTCTAATGGGAGAGACTCCTTGCCGACCATGGGCAGTCTAAGGATAGAGACACCTTAGCATTCGCTAAGACACGTTGGCAATCACAAGCATTCTAATGAAAGACTTCTGGCTGACCCTAGGCAGTCTAATGATAGAGATACTTCGGCGACCCCAAAAATTATAATATGAAAGACTCCCAGTTGACTTCAGGCAATTTGATAAATGTGAGAGACTCACAGCCGACCCCAGGTACTCTAATGATAGAAAAACCTGGGCCACACCTGGCATTCTAATGGAAGAGACTCCTGGCTGACCCCAGGCAGTCTAATAATGATAGAGAAACCTGGGCGACCCCATGCATTCTATTGGGAGAAACTCTTATCCCAAACCCCAGCATTTTAATGGGAAAGACTCCTGACTGATCCCAGGTGGTCTAACTAAAGAGACACCTGAAAGAACCCAGGCATTCTAATGGGAAAGACTACTAACCAACCCCAGGCATTCTAATGATAGAGACACATTGTTGAACCCAGTCTTTCTAATGGAAGAGAATCCCATCCAACCCAAAGCAGTCTAATAAGACACCTGGGCAACCCCAGGCATTCTAAAGAGACACCTGGGCAACCCCAGGCAGTCTAATGATAGAGACACCTGGGTGAGATTCCAGTCCGATCTCAGACATTCTAATGAGAGAAACACTTGGCTGACCACAGGCAGTCTAATAATAGAAAACCCAGGCGAACCCAGGAATGCTATTGAAAGAGACCCCCGGCCAATCCAAGGCAGTCTAATGATACAGACCCCTGTGTGATCCCAGGCGTTCTAATAATAGAGACTCCCAGCCGAACCCAGGCAGTCTAATGATAGAGACACCTTAATGTTCCCAGGCATTCTAACGAGAAGAACTCCTTGCTGACCACAGGCAGTCTAATGATAGAGACACCTGGACAACCCCAGGCATTCTCATGGGAGAGAATCCCAGCCGAACCGACGCATTCTAATTATAGAGACACCTGGGTGAACCCAGGAATTATAATGGGAAAGACTCTTGGCCAAACCCAGGCATTCTAATGGAGAGTCTCCTGGTTGACCCCAGGCAGTCTAAGGCTAGAAACGCCTGGGCCACTCCAGAAATTCTTATGGGAGAGACTCCTGGTTGATCCCAGGCAGTCTAATGATACAGACACCTGGGCAACACAAGGAATTCTAATGAGAGAGACTCCCAGCCTATCTAGACAGTCTAATAACAAAGAAACTTGGACAAACCCAGTATTTTAGCATGAGAGACTCACGGCCAACCCCAGGCTGTCTAAACATAGAAACACCTGGGAGAGCCCTGGCATTTTAAAGAAAGATACTCTGGTCTGAACCCAGTCAGTCTAATTAAAGAGACACCTGAGCGACCCCCAGCATTCTAATGGGAAACACTCCTGGATGACCCCAAGCTGTCAAATTATGGAGATACATGGGCTACCCCACGCATTTTGATGGGAGAGACTCTCAGGCATTTTAATGGTAGAGACAACTAGGTGAACCCAGGCATTGTAAATGGGTAGGTTCTTGGCCGACCCCAGGCATTCTAATGACAGGAACACCTCGTCGACCCCAGGTTTTCTAATGGGAGAGACTACCATCCAAACGCAGGGACTCTAATGATAGAGACACCTGGAAGATCCTGGCAGGCATTCAAATGAAAGAGGTACCAACTGACCCCAGGCATTCTAATGATAGAGAAATTGAGCAACCACTGGCATTCTCATGATGGAGACATTTGAGCAACCCCAGGTGTTCTAATGGGAGAGACTCTTGGCTAAACCCAGTGTATCTAATGATAGAGACACCTGGAAGATCCTGGCAGGCATTCAAATGGAAGAGATACCAACTGACCCCAGGCATTCTAATGATAGAGAAATTGAGCAACCACTGGCATTCTAATGATGGAGACATTTGAGCAACCCCAGGTGTTCTAATGGGAGAGACTCTTGGCTAAACCCAGTGTATCTAATGATAGAGACACCTGGGAGACCCCAAACATTCTAATGGGAGAGGCTCCCAGCCTAACCCAAACATTCTAATAGCAGAGATACCTGGTCGACCCTAGGTTTTCTAATAGGAGAGACTTTTGTACAAACCAGGCAGTCTAATAGGAGAGAAACCTGGTTTGGCCAAGACATTTCAAAGGGAGAGACTCCTGGCTGACCCCAGGCAGTCTAATGTAGAGACATCTGAGTGACACCACACATTCTAGTGGGAGAGACTCCAGACTGACCCCAGGCATTCTAATGAGAGAGAATTCTAGCTGACCACTGGCAGACTAATGATAAAGACACTGGGGCGAACCTAGCCATTCTAATGGGAGAGACTCCCAGCTGACACCAGGCAGTCTAATGATAGAGACAAGTAGGCAACCCCAAGCATTTTAATGGGAGAGATTCCCAGATGACCCAAGGCTGTCTAATGATAGAGACACTTGGGTGACAACAGACATTCTAATGTGAAAGACTCCTGGCCAACTCAAGGCTGTCTAATTATAAAGACATCTGCGAGAACCCAGGTGTTCGAGAGAAAGAGGCCCCCGACCGACCCCAGGCAATCTCATCATAGAAAAACCTGGGCAATTCCAGACATTCTAATGGGAGAGACTCTCAGCCAACACAAGGTATTCTAATGAGGAGATTCCTTACAGATGGCAGGCAATCTAACACTAGGGACACCTGAGCATTGAAATGAGCGACACTCCTGGCCGACCCCAGGTAGGCTAATGAAAGAAAAAACTAGGCGACCCCAGGCATTCTAATGGAAGAGACTTTCGGCCAACACCAGGTGGTCTAATGACAGAAACACATGGGTGACTCCCAGGATTTTAATGGAAGAGACTCCTGGCCGAGCCCAGGCAGTCTAATGATGGAGACACCTGGGCGACCCTATGCATTCTAATAAAAAAGATTTGCCACTGACCCCAGGAATTCTACTGAGACCCCTGGGAAACCCCAAACATTTTAATGGGAGAGACTCCTGGTTGAGCCCAGGAAATCTAATGGGAGAGACTGCTGGCCTACCCAGGCAGTGTAAGCTTAGAGACTCCTGGGCATCTCCAGGCATTTTAATGAGAGAGGCTCCCGCCGGCCCCAGGTAGTCTAAAAATAGAGACAACTGGGCGACCTCAGGCATTCTAATGAAAGGGACCCCCTGACAACCTCAGGTAGTCGAATGATAGAAACACCTGGGCGACCCCCGTCATTCTAACGGGAGAGACTCCTGGCCGACCCCAGTCTAATTATAGGAACATCTGGGAGGTCCCAGGCATTCCAATGATAGAGACACATGGGCGACTTCAGGCATTCTAATGGAAGATACTCCCTGCCGACCCCAGGCATTCTAATGAAACAGACTCCTATCTGATATTAAGCAGTCCAATCATAGAGGCACCTGGTCTACCATAGAAATTCTAATGGGAGGGACTACTGGGCGACTCCAGGCAGTCTAATGATTCACTTGGGTGACCCCAGGTCTTCTAATGGCAGAGAACTCTGGCTGACCCCAGGCAGTACAATAATAGAGACACCTGGACAACACTAGGCATTTCAATGGGAGAGACTCCCAGCTGTCCCTGAGCATTCTAATGATAGAGAAACCTTGGAGACCCCAGGCATTATAATGAAAGAGACTCCTGGCCAATCCCAGGCATTCTAATGGGAGAAATTGCTGGCTGACCTCAGGCAATCTAATGATAAAGACACCTGGGCGACCACAGGCATTCTAAAGGGAGAGACTACTGGTCGACCGCAGGCTGTCTGATGATAGAGACACCTACTTGAGCCCAGGCATTCTAATAATAGAGACACCTTGGCGACCCCCATCATTTTAATGAGAGACTCCTGGGTGACCCTAGGCATTGTCTTAAGAGAGACTCCTAAATGAATTCAGGCAGCCTAATTATAGAGACACCTGGGCAAACCCAAGCATTCTAAGGGAAGAGATCCTAGACCAGCCGCAGGTAGTCTTATGATAGAGACACCTGGGTGACCACAGGCATTATGTGAGAGACTTTTTGCCGAACTTAGGCAGTCTAATGATAGAGACAACTGGGCCACACTAGGCATTATTATGGCAGAGACCCCTGGCCAACCCCAGACATTGTAATTATAGAGAAACATGTGCGACCCCAGGCATTTTAATGGGAGAAACTCTCGGTCAAGCCCAGGGATTTTTATGGGAGAGACTACTGGCCAAGAAAAGGTAGTCTAATGAAAAAGATACCTGGGCAACCCCATGCATTCCAATGGGAGAGACTCCTGGCCCAATCAAGTTAGTCTAATAATAGAGACACCTAGATGACCACAGAAATTCTAATGGGAGAGACCCCTAACCGACCCCCAGTATTCTAATGGTAGAAACACCTGGGCTACCTCAGGCATTCTGATGGGAGAGACTCCTGGTCAAACCCAAGCAGTCTAATGATAAAGACACATGGGAGACCACAGGCATTCTAACAGGGAAGACTCCAGGCAGACCCCAGGCTCTCTGTCTAATGATAGAGACAGCTGGGCAACCCCAGACATTCTAATGGGAGATACTGCCGCTGACCCCATTTATTCTAATAAGAAAGACACCTGGCTGATCCCAGGCCATCTAATGATAAAGACATCCGGACAATCACAAGCATTCTAAAGGGAGAAACTACCAGCTGACCGCGGACTGTCTAATGATAGAGACACCTCATCGAGCCCAGGTATTCTAATGGGAGAGATTTCCAACTGACAACAAGCATTCTAATGATAGAGACACCTGGGCGACCGCAGGCATTGTAATGGGAGAGGTTCCTGGTCATCCAGACTCATTGTAATGATGGAGACACCTGAGCGAACTCAGGCATTGTCATGATAGAGACACCTGTGCGACCCCAGGCACTCAAATGGGAGAGATTCCCAGCCAACACCAGACATTCTAATGAGAGAGATTCCTGGCCGAACCCAGGCAGTCAAACGATAAACACATCTGGGCAAAACCAGGCATTCTTAAGGGAGAGACTCCTGGCTAACCCCAAACAGTCTAATAATAGAGACATCTTGGAGACCTCAGTCATTCTGATGGGAGAGACTCCCAGCCCACCCCTGTGATTCTAATGGGAAAGACTCTTGTCCGACCCCAGGCAGTTTAAAATTAGATACTCCTGGGCAACCCCCAGGCATTCTAATATGAGAGACTCCCAGCCGACATAAGGAAGTTTAATGTTAGAGACACCTGGGCGACCAGAGGCATTCTTTTTTTTTTTTTTTTTTTTTTTTTTTTTTTTTTTTTGAGGCGGAGTCTTGCTCTGTCGCCCAGGCTGGAGTGCAGTGGCCGGATCTCAGCTCACTGCAAGCTCCGCCTCCCGGGTTCCCGCCATTCTCCTGCCTCAGCCTCCCGAATAGCTGGGACTACAGGCACCCGCCACCTCGCCCGGCTAGTTTTTTTTTGTATTTTTAGTAGAGACGGGGTTTCACTGTGTTCGCCAGGATGGTCTCGATCTCCTGACCTTGTGATCCGCCCGTCTCGGCCTCCCAAAGTGCTGGGATTACAGGCTTGAGCCACTGCGCCCGGCCCCAGAGGCATTCTAATAAGAGAGACTCTCATCCGACCCCAGACAGTCTTATGATAGAGACATCTGGGCGACTGCAGGCATTTTAGTGGGAGAGACTTTTGGACATCCAGAGGCATTGTAATGATGGAGACGCCTGGACGATGGTAAGCATTGTAATAATAGGTACACCTGTGCGACCCCAGGCACTCAAATGGAGAGACTCCCAGCCAACACCAGGCATTCTAATGAGAGAGATTTCTGGCCAACCCTAGGCAGTCAAATGATAAAGACACGTAAGCGAAACCAGGCATTCTAATGAGAGAGACTCCTGGCTAACCTCAGGCGGTCTGATAATAGAGACACCTGGGCAACCCCAGTCATTCTAGAAGGAGCGACTCCCAGCCAACCTCAGTGATTCTAATGGAAGAGACTTGTGTGACCCCAGGCAGTTGAGATTCCTGGGCAACTCCAGGCATTCTAATAAGAGAGATTCCCAGTCTGAGCAAGGCAGTCTAAGGATAGAGACACCTGAGCGACCTCAGACATTTAAATGGGAGAGACTCCTGGCTGACTCCAGGCAGTCTAATTATACAGACTCCTGGGTGACCCCAGGCATTCTAGTGAAAGAGACTCTCCGCCAAACCCAGGCAGTGTGATTATAGAGACACTTAGGTGACCCCAGACATTCTAATGGGAGAGACTCCCGGACGACCCCAAGCATTCTAATGATAGAGACACCTGTGAAACCCCAGACTATTTAATGATAGAGACACCTGGGCAACCTGAGGCATTCTTATGGGAGAGGCCCAGGGCCAACCCCAGGCATACTAATGATAGAGACACCTGGGTGACACCAGGCATTTTTAATGGGAGAGACTATCAACCAGCCCAAGGCAATCTAATGATACAAACACCTGGGCGACCCCAGGCATTCTAATGAGAGACTCCTAGCCAAACCCCGGCATTCTAATTATAGAGACAAGTGAGCAACTTCAAACATTTTAATAATAGAGACACCTGGGCTACCACAGGCATTTTTATGTGAGAGAATCCTGGCAACCTCAGGCATTCTAATAGAGAGACTTCTGGCTGACCATAGGCAGTCTAATCATGGAGACACCTGAGTGACCCCAGGCATTATAATGGAAGACACTCCTGGCAGACACCTGGCGGTCTAATTTAAGTGACAAATGGGTGACCACAGACATTCTAATGGGAGAGACAGACCCAAGCAGTCTGTGGATAGAGACACCTGGGTGACCCCAGGCATTCTAATGGGAAAGATTTCTAGTTGACCACTGGCAGTCTAATTATAGAAACACGTGGGCTACCCCAGGCATTCTAATGAAGTAGACTCCTTGCTGACCCCAGGCAGTCTAATGAAAGAGACACATTGGAGACCCCAGGCATTCTAATGAAAGAGACTCCTGGCCAACCCCAGGCAGTCTAATGATAGAGGCACCTGGGCGACCCCAGGTGTTCTAATGGGAAAGACTCCTTGTCAACCCCAGTGATTCTAATGGAAGAGATTCTTGTCTGCCTTCAGGCTGTCTAAGGATAAAAACTCCTTAGGGCCTCCAGGCATTCTAGTGAGAGGGACTCCCGGCCAAATCAAGGCAGTCTAATGATAGAGACACTTGGGTGACCCCAGGCATTTTAATGGGAGAGACTCCTGACCTACCACAGGCAGTCTAATTTTACACACTCCTGGGAGACCCCAGATATTCTAATGAAAGAGACCCCCGGCCAACCCCAGGCAGTGTGATGATAGAGACAGTCAGGCTACCCCAGGCATTCTAATCGGAGAGGCTCCTAGATGACCTTAGGCATTCTAATGATAGAGTCATCTCTATGATTCCAGACAGTCTAATGGGAGAGACTCCATTCAAACCCACACATTCTAATGGGAGAGACTACCTGCCAACCTCAGGCAGTCTAATGATAGAGATAGCGGGCGACCCCAGGCATTGTAATGAGAATGACTGCTTGCCAACCCAAGGCAGTGTAATGACAGACACACCTTGGCAACCCCAGGCATTTTAATGGGAGAGATTCCTAGTTGACCACCGGCAGTCTAAATATAGAGACAGCAGGGCTACCCCAGGCATTCTAATGGGATAGACTCCTGGCCAACCTCAGGAAGTCTAATGATAGAGACATATGGGCCACCACAGGCATTCTAATGAAAGAGACTCCTGACCAACTCCAGGCAGTCCAATGATAGAGTCACCTGAGTGACCTTAGACATTCTTACGGAAGAGACCTCCAACCGACCCCAGTAATTCTAATGATGAAGACTCCTGGGCGACCCCAGTCATTCTAGTGGGAGAAACTCCTGGTTGACATAAGGCAGTCTAACGGTAGAAACACCTTGGCGACCCTAGACATTCTAATAGGAGAGACTCCTGGCAAAACCTTGGCATTCTAATGACAAAGACAAGTGGGCGACCCCAAGCATTGTAATGATAAAGACACCTGGGCGATCCCAGGATTTCTAATGTGAGAGACTCCTGGCCAACCCCAGGCATTCTAGTTAAGAGACTTCTGTCTGACCACAGGCTGTCTAATGACAGAGACTCCTGGCTGCCCCAGGCAGTCTAATTAAAGTGATACCCAGGCGGCCCCAGGCAGTCCAATTGAAGTGATACCCAGGCGACACCAGGCACTCTAATGGAAGAGACTCCCAGCTGATCCCAGGCATTCTAATGGGAGAGAATCCTGGCCAAACTCAGGCAGCCAATGGATAGAGACACATGGGCAACCCCAGGCATTCTAATGAAAGAGACTCCCGGCCGACCCCAGGCAGTTTAATAATAGACACACATAGGCGAACACAGGCATTCTAACAGGAGAGATTCCTGGCCGTCCCAAGCAGTCTAATTATAGAGACACCTGGGCGACTCCAGGCTTTCTAATAGGAGAAACCCCAGGCTGACCCTAGGTAGTCTGATAATAGAGGCTTCTTGGCAACAGCAAGCATTCTAATGTGAGAGACTCCAGGCCAAACCCAGGCATTCTATTGATAGAGATATTTGGGAGACCCCAGTTATTTTAATGATAGAGACACCTCAGCGACCTTAGGCATTCTAATGGGAGACACCAAGGCCGAAACTAGGCTTTCTAATGGGGAGACCCCTGGCTGACCCCCAACAGTCTAATGATAAAAACACCTGGACAACACCAGTCATTTTAATGGCAGTGACTCCTGATCTACCCCAGGAGTTTTAATGGGGAGACTTCTGACCAACCACAGGCAGTCTAATCATAAAGACAGCTGGGCTTCCTTCAGGGTCTCTTGTAAGGCAGGCCTGGTGGTGACAAAATCTCTAAGCATTTGCTTATCTGTAAAGGATTTTATTTCTCCTTCACTTATGAAACTTAGTTTGGCTGGATATGAAATTCTGGGTTTAAGATTCTTTTCTTTAAGAACGTTGAATATTGGCCCCCACTCTCTTCTGGCTTTTAGAGTTTCTGCCGAGAGATCTGCTGTTAGTCTGATGGGCTTCCCTTTGTGGGTAACCTGACCTTTCTCTCTGGCTGCCCTTAAGATTTTTTCCTTCATTTCAACTTTGGTGAATCTGGCAATTATGTGTCTTGGAGTTGCTCTTCTGGAGGAGTATCTTTGTGGCGTTCTCTGTATTTCCTGAATTTGAATGTTGGCCTGCCCTACTAGGTTGGGGAAGTTCTCCTGGATGATTTCCCAAAAATTCTCAATAAAATACTGGCAAACCGGATTCAGCAGCACATCAAAAAGCTTATCCACCATGATCAAGTGGGCTTCATTCCCTGGATGCAAGGCTGGTTCAAACATTCGGCAAATCAATAAACGTAATCCATCATATATGATAACAGACAAAGACAAGAACCACATGATTGTCTCAAATAGATGCAGAAAGGCTTTTGACAAATTTCAACAGCCTTCATGCTAAAAACGATCAATACATTGGGTAATTGATGGAACGTACCTCACAAATAATGAAGAGCTTATTTAGATGAAAACCCACAAGTCAATATATACTGAATGGGCAAAAACTGGAAAAATTTCCTTTGAAACTGGCACAAGACAGGGAATGCCTCTCCTCACCACTCCTATTCACATAGTGTTGGAAGGTTCCTGGCTAGGGCAATCAGGCAAGGAGAAAGAACTCAGGGTATCCAGTTAGGCAAAGAAGGAAGTCAAATGTCCCTGTTTGCAGATTGAACATGATTGTATATATAGAACCCATCGTCTCAAGCACCAAAATCTCCTTAAGCTGATAGCCAACTTCAGCAAAGTGTCAGGAAACAAATAAATGTGCAAAATCACAGCAATTCTTATACACCAGTCAACAGACAAGCAGGAGCCAAATCAGGAATGAACTTCCATACACATTGCTTCAAAGAAGAATAAAATACTAGGAATCAGCCTTACAAGGGATGTAAGGACCTCTTTCAAGGACAACTAAACCACTGTCAGTGGAAATCAAAGAGGGACACAAACAAAATGGAAGAACATGCATGCTCATGGATAAGGAAGAATTCAATATCGTGAAATGGCCATCTGCCAAGGTTATTTATAGATTCAATGCCATCCCCTCAAGCTCTACCAGCGTTTCTTCACAGAATTGGAAAAAACTGCTTTATAGTTCATATGGAACCAAAAAAAAAGAGCCCGCATTGCCAAGACATCCTAAGTCCAAAGGGACAAAGCTGGAGGCGTCACGCTAACCATGACTTCAAACTATAACTACAAGGCTACAGTAACCAAAACGAATGGTACTGGTCCAAAATGAGCTATAGACCAATGAAACAGAAAGAGTCCTCAGAAATAATACCGCACATCATACAGCACATCTGATCTTTGACAACCTGAGAGAACAAGAAATGGGGAAAAGATTCCCTAATTTAAATAAATGGTGCTGGGAAATTGGGCTAGCCATAAAGTACAAAGCTGAAAAACTGGATCCTTTCCTTACCCCTTATACGAAGATTAATTAAGATGGATTAGAGACTAAATGTTAGACCTCATACCATAAACCCTAGAATTAATCTAGGTAGGTACCATTCAGGACATAAGGCATCGCCAAGGACTTCATGTCTAAACACCAAAGCAATAGCAGCAAAAGCACAAAATTAGACAAATGGGCATCTAATTAAACTAAAGAGCTATTTGCACAGCAAAAAGAAACTACATCAGTAGTGAACAGGCAACCTACAGATGGGAGAAAATTTTTTGCAACCTACTTATTCTGAAAAAGGCTAATATCCAGAATCTACAAAGAATCAAACAAATATACGAGAAAGACAAACAACCCCATCAAAAAAGTGGGGAAAGGTAATGAACAAGACATTTCTCAAAAGAGATATTCATACAGCCAACAGCCATGAAAAATCGCTCATCGTCACTCGCCATCAGAGAAATGCAATCAAAACAGCAATGAGATATCCATCTCACACGTTAGAATGGCATCATCAAGAAGTCAGGAAACACAGGTTTGGAGAGGATGTGGAGAAATAGGAACACTTTTACGGCTAGTTGGTGGGTTGTAAAATATTCAACCATTATGGAAAACAGTATGGCAATTCCTCAAGGATCTAGAACTAGATGTACCATATGACCAGCCATCCCCTACTGGTATATACCCAAACATTATAAATTATTCTATACAAGACACATGTACCGGTATGTTTATTGCGGCACTATTCACAATAGCAAAGACTTGGAATCACCAAATGTCCATCTGTGACAAGACTGGATTAAGAAAATGTGGCACATATACACCATGGAATCTATGCAGCCATAAAAAGGATGAGTTTGCCGTCCTTTGTAGGGACATGGATGCAGCCTGGAAACCATCATTCTTAGCAATACTATCACAAGAAAGAGAACCAAACACCGCATGTTCTCACATCAATAGGTGGGAACTGAACAATGAGATCACTTGGACTCGGGAAGGGAACATCACGCACTGGGGCCTATCATGGGGAGGGGGAGGGGAGAGGTGGAGGGATTGATTGGGGAGTTATACATGATATAATGATGAATTGATGGGTGCTGACGAGTTTGATGGGTGCAGCCCAACCCACCAAAAACCAAATGGCATAAGTATAACATATGTAACAAACTGCACGTTATGCATAATGTACCGCTAGAACATTAAAGTTATAAAAAAAAAAAAGGAAAAAAAAAAAGGAAAAAAAAAAAAAAAAGACATTTAAATCTCTGACAATAAAAAAAAATAAATAAATAAAGACAGCTGGGCTCACCCAGACATTTTAATGAAAGAGATTGCTGGCCAACTGCTGGCTGTTTAATTATAAAGACACTTGGATGACCCCAGGCATTCTAATGGAGGAGACTCCCAGCTGACTGCAGGCAGTCTAATGATAGTGACACCTGGGCGCCCCAAGACATTCTAATGGAAGAGACTCCCATCCTACCCCAAGCATTCTAATGATACAGACACCTGGGTGACCTCAGGCATTCTAATGGGAGAGACTCCTGACTGACAACAGATAGTCCAATGATAGAGACACCTGGGACACACCAGCATTCTGATTAGGGAGATTCTAGGCAGTCTGATAGTGACAGCTGGGCGACCACAGGCATTCTAATAGGAGAGGCTAATGGATGACAGTGGGTATTTTAATTGGAGAGACTCCTGGCTGACCCAAGGAAATTTAACAATAGAGACACCTGAGCGACCCCAGACATTCTAATGGGAGAGACTCCTGACCAACACCAGACAGTCTAATTACAGAGACACTTGGGCTATCCCAGGCATTCTACTGAAAGTGACTCCTGTTTGACTCCAGGCGGTCTAATGATAGAAATGCTTGGTTGACTTCAGGCATTGTAATGGGAGAGACCCCCATCTGATCCCAGGCAGTCTAATGATAGAGATACCTGGGTGACCCCAGGCATTCTAATGGGAGAGAGTCTCAGCTAACCGCAGGCAATCTAATGACAGAGACAACATGGAGACCTGATTCATTCCAATCAAAGAGACTCACGGTGAACCTCAGTTATTCTAATAAAAGAGACTCTTGTCTGACTTCAGGCAGTCTAAGCATAGAGACTGCTGGGCCACCCCAGACATTGTAATGGGAGAGAATCTGGGCCAAACCCAGGCAGTCTAATTATAGAGACACGTGAGAGACCAAATTCATTCTAATGGGAGAAACTCCCAACAGGTCCAATGCCGCCTAATGATAGAGACACTTGGACGACCCCAAGTATTCTAATGTGAAAGATTCTTGGCCGACCCCATGATGCCTAATGATAGAGACACCTGAGTGAGCCCAGGCATTCTAATGAGAGATGCTTCTTGCCTATTCTAGGCATTCTAATGACCGAGACACTTGGGTGACCCCAGGCATAGTAATAATAGAGACAAGTGGGTGACTTCAGGCATTCTAACAAAAAGGCTCCCTGCGGACACAGGCATTCTAATGAGAGAGACTCTCAGCTGATCTCAGGCAGTCTAATCATAGAGACATCTAGGTGACCAAAAGGATTTAAATAAAAGAGACTACCAGCTGACCACAGGCAGTCAAATGGTACAGACACTTATGGTACTTCAGGCATTCTGGCAGAGAACCCTGGCCAACTTCAGGCAGTCTAATAACAGAGACACCTGGGTGACTTTATGCATTTCAGTGGGAGAGATTCCTAGCCAACCCTGAGCATTCTTTTTTTTTTCTTCTTTTTTTTTTTTTCTTTTCTTTTCTTTTATTTTTATATTTTAGATTCAGGTAGTACATATGCAGGTTTGTTACATGGGGATATTGTATGATGCTGAGATTTGGGCTTCTAACAATCCCATTTCCCAAGCACTGACACCAGGCAGGCAGTTTTCCAACTTTCCCCCTTCCCTTTCCCCTTCTGGAATCCCCAGTGACTGTTTTTTGTTTTTTTGTTTGTTTGTTTGTTTGTTTGTTTTTATTATTATTATTATACTTTAAGTTCTAGGGTACATGTGCATAACGTGCAGGTTTGTTACATATGTATACTTATGCCATGTTGGTGTGCTGCACCCATCAACTCGTATTCTAGTGATAGAGATACCTGGGCAACCTCATGCATTCTAATGGGAGAAACTTTTGGCCGGCCCCAGGCATTCTAATGGGAGAGACTGTGGGCCGACCCTAGGCAGTCTAATGATAGAGACACCTTGGCCACCGCACGTATTCTAAAGGGAGAGACTATCGACAGACCCCAAATTGTTTAATGATACAGACACCTGCGCGAGCCTAGGCATTTTAATGGGAGAGCCCCTTGGTGACCACAGACATTCTAATAATAGGGACACCTTGGTGATTCCAGTCATTCTAATAGGAAATACTCTCTTCTGAACCCAGGCATTGTCTTGGGAGACAATCCTGGCTGAACCCAGGCAGTGTAATTATAAAGACACCTTGGCAGGCCCACACATTCTAATGGGAGAGATCTCCCCACTGTCCCCAGGCAGTCCAGTGATAGAGACATCTTGACGACCACAGGCATTACTGTGAGAGACACACTTTGCCAAACTCAGGCAGTCTAATGATTGAGACATCTGGGCAACAAGCATTCTAGTGGGAGAAACTCCTGGCTGACACCAGGAAAGAAAAGCCTGAGTGATCCTAGCCATTTTCATGGGATAGACTCTTGTTCCACCCCAGGCATTCTTATGGGAGAGACTGCTGGCCGACACTAGGCAGTCTAAGAAAAAAGACATGTAGGAGACCCCATGATTCTAATAAGAGACTCCTGGCTGAACCCAGGCAGTTTAATGATAGAGACACCTGTGCGACCACAGGCATTCTAATGGGGGAGACACCTGGTCAATTTCAGGCATTCTAATGAGAGAGATTTCCTGGCCGACCCCAGGCAGTTTAATGATAGCTATACCTGGGCGACCCCAGACATTCTAAGGGGAAAGACTCCAGGCCGACCCCAGGCAGTCTAATGGGAGGGATTCCTGGCTTAACCCAGGCATTCAAATGGGATGGGCTCCTCGCTGACCCCAGGCAGTCTAATTGTAAAGAAATCCGGATGACCCCAGGCATTCTAATGAAAGAAATTACCAGTAGACCTCAGGCTGTCTAATGATAGAAACATATTTGTGAGCCCAGGTATTCTAATAGGAGAGACTCCCAGCTGACCCCAGACATTCTAATGATAGAGACACCTGCGAGAGCCCAGTCATTCTAGTGGGAAAGACTCCCGCTCAACATAAGGCATTCTCTTGAAAGAGACTCCTTGTTGATCACAGGCAGTCTAATTATTGAGACACATGGGCAATCCCAGGCATTCTAACAGGGGTGATACCTGGCTGACCACCAGCAGTCTAATGATAGAAACACCTGGGCGACCACAGGCATTCTTGTGAGAGAGATCCGTTGCCGAACTTAGGCAGTCTGATGATAGAGACACTTAGGTGAATCCAGGCATTTTAATGGGAGAGACTGTCAGCCGACCTCAGGCATTCTAATGATAGAAACACCTAAGCGATCCCCATCATTTTAAAGGAAGAGACTCTCGGCCGACCCAAGATATTCTAATGGGAGAGACACCTGGCTGACCCCATGGAGTCTAAAAATAGAGACACCTGGGTGACAACAGACATTCTAATGAAAGAGACTACTGGCCGAATCCAGACAGTCTAAGGAGAAAGAAACCTGGGCGACACAAGGCATTTCTTTTAGGAGATACTCCTTCTCGACCTCATGCTGTCTAATTATACAGACACCTGGGAGACCCCAGGCATTCTAATGGGAGAGACTGGCCCACCCCAGGCAGTCTAATGATAGAGACACATGGGGGACC
This sequence comes from Rhinopithecus bieti, assembly GCF_001698545.2. Taxonomy (NCBI): domain Eukaryota; kingdom Metazoa; phylum Chordata; class Mammalia; order Primates; family Cercopithecidae; genus Rhinopithecus; species Rhinopithecus bieti. The sequence continues at coordinate 155,533 of NW_016817205.1, read as the reverse complement.
CAAGGCATTCTAATGTGGGACTCCTGGGCGACCCAGGTAGCCTTATGATCTAGACATCTGCAAGATTCCAGACAATGTAATGGGAGAGACTTTTGGCAAAACCCAGGCATTCTGATGAAAAACACTGCTGGCTGATCCCAGACATTCTAATGAAAGAGACTCGGGGGTGAGACCAGGCATTATAATGATAGAGACACCAGGTGTTCTAATGAGACAGACACCTGGCCAACCCAAGGCATTTTAATGGCAGAGACTCCTGGACAATCACAGGGAATCTAAAAATAAGGACACTTGGGCAACCCCAGGCATTTTAATGGGAGAGATTCCTGGCCAACCCCAGTCAGTCTAATGATAGAGTCACCAGGGCGACCCCAGGAATTCTAATGAGAAAGATTCCTAGTTGACTTCAGGCCGTTTAATGGTAGAGACTTATGGGCGACCTCAGGCATTCTACTGGGAGAGTCCTGGCTGACCCCAGGCATTCTCCTTGGAGAGACTCCTGGATGAACCCATGGATTCTAATGATAGAGAAATCTGGTCCAACTGAGGCAGCCAAATGATAAAGACAACTGGGCGATGCCAGGCATTCTAATGGGAGAGACTCTCGGCCTAACCCAGGCATTCTAATAATAGAGACAAGTGGATGACCCCAAGCATTTTAAGGTTAGAGACACATAAGCGACCCCAGGCCTTCTAATTTGAGAGACTCCTGGCCAACCCCAGGCTTTCTTATGGGAGAGATTCCCAGCCAAATGCAGGCAGTCTAAGATAGGGACACCTGGGGGACCCTAGGCATTCTAAAGGGAGAGACTCCTGACCTAACAGACATTCTAATGACAGAGAAAAGTGGGTGACCCTAAGCATTTTAATTATAGAGACACCTAAGTGACCCCAGGTTTTCTAATGTGAGAGATTCCTGGCCAACCCAGGCATTCTAATGAAAGGGACTCCTGGCTGACTCTAGCCATTCTAATGATGGAGACACCTGGGCGATTCCAGGCAATCTAATGATAGAGACACTTCACAACAGCAGGCATTCTAGAGGAGAGACTCCTGACTGACCCTAGGCAGTTTAATGAAAGAGACATCTGGGAGACCCCAGGCATTCTAACAGCAGAGACTCCCATTCGACCACAGGCATTCAAATGTAAGAGACTCCTGGCTGAAGAAAGCAATCTCTGGATAGAGACGCCTGGGCGTCCACTGGCATTTTAATGAGAGATTTTTGGTCAATGCCATGCAGTCTAACTATAGAGACACCTGGGCGGCCCCAGGCATTTTAATGGGAGAGACTTCCGGCCGACCCCAGGCAGTGTAATGACAGAGACACCTGGGAGACTGCAGGAATTCTAATGAGAGAGACACCCAGCTGATCACAGACAGTCTATTGATAAAGACAACTGGACAACCACAGGCATTCTAAAGGAAAATATTCCCGTCTGACCTCAGGCATTTCAATGGGAGAGACTCCGGACCGACCCCAGACGGTCTATTGATAAATACACCTGGGCAACCCAAGGCATTCTAATAGGAGAGTCTCTTGTCTGAACACAGGCAGTCTAATGAGAGAGACAGCAGAGCTACCCAAGACATTGTAGTATGAGAGACTCCTGGCCAACCCCTAGCATTCTAATGACAATGACACCTGGGAGACTGCAGGCATTCTAAAGTCTCCTGGCTGACCAAAGGCTGCCCAATTAAAGAGACACCTGGAGAACCAAAGGCATTCTAATAGGAGAGACTTTCAGCTGACCAAAGGAATTGTACTGGGAGAGACTCCTGGCTGCAACAAGCAGTGAATGCATAGAGACATGTGGGGGACCCCAGGCATACTATTGGGAGAGATTCTTGGCCAACCCCTGGCGGTCTAACTATTAAAAAACCTGGGTGACTTCAACCATTCTAATGGGAGAGACTCCCAGCTGACCCCAGCATTCCAATGAGACACCCCTTGTCAATTTCCATCACTTTAAGGGTAGAGACCCCTGGGCCACCCCAGGCATTCTAATATGAGAGACTCCCAGCCAACACTAGAAAGTCTAATAATAGAGACACCTAAGCAACCTCCAGAATTCTAATGGGAGAGTCTCTCATCCAACCCCAGGCAGTCTTATAATAGAGAAACCTGGGCAACCGCAGGCATTCTAATGGGAGAGACTCCTGGTCCTCCCAAGGCATTGTAATGAAAGGGACACCTGGGCGACCCCAGACACTCAAGTGGGAGAGACTCCCAGCTGACACTAGACGTTCTAATGAGAGAGACTGCCAAATGATAAAAATATGGGAGAACCCAGACATCCTAGTGGGAAAGACTCGTCTAACTTCAGGCAGTCTAAAGATAGAGATACCTGGGCAACCACAGGCATTCTAATGGGAGGGACTCCTGGCCAACCCCAGTGAATCTAGCAAGAGAGACTTTTCTCCGACCTCACGCAGTCTAAGGATAAATACGCCTGAATGACTCCAGGAATTTTATTAAGAGCGACTCCTGGTCAAATCCACGCAGTTTAAGGATAGAGATACCTGGGTGATCTCAGGTATTCTAATGACAGAGACTCCTGGCCAACCCCAGGGAGTCTAATTATATAGACTCCTGGGCGACCTTAGGAATTCTAATAAAAGTGGCCAACTCCAGGCAGCGTGATGATAGATACACTTGGGCAACCCTAAGCATTCTAATAGGAGAGACTCCCAGACAACCCCAGGCATTCTAATGATAGAGACACCTGTGCTACCCCAGACACCTGGCCAACCAAGGCATTTTAATAAAAGAGACTCTCACCTGAACCTATGCAGTCTAATGATAAAGACACTTGGGTGATCCCAGGCATTCTAATATGCTGGGGTCTGTCCTGCAGACCCTGACTCAAGAACGGATAAATAACATACACTGACACAGATCATATGCTTCTCAGTCCTGCCAAGTGTCTGAACCACTTACAGACTCAAAGGAGAGTCCTGTCAGCTGCGGCCCCCACTCATTGGCCCTCCCAGCATTTATTTAGCACACATTTAATGACAGATGTCCCAAGTAAACACCACTAGAAGGTAATTACTGTTGCCAAACCCCCGAGTAGAGAGCAATCATGCACCCGCGGATGGTCAGAGGTTAGTTTTAGAACCACATGAGTAAACAAGCTATTTGGATAAACTACTCTACATTCCTATGCTAGTTACCCTTGCTATAATTCAAAGAGGATTAGGCCAGCTTCAGCCAAGCTCTCTGAAGCTATACAAACACCCCTGGCCTTCCAAGAAGGTTTATGTTTTATAATTGTCCCCACTATCCTGACTGAACCCCTACATCTCCCCATTTTCTCTTTTCTGAATTAGGTCTTTTTGATTGTAAAGTGCAGATGTATGCAGCAACAGGTTTGTAAGGCATGACAGTCATTGCTCTTATTCTGGTTTTGCATCCTAGAATTAGTAAATCACATGATATAATCATGAGTATAATTAGCAACATTCTTTACCAAAGAGTGACCCATAGTGTTATTTGGCATCTCAGTTCACTGTATGCCATCAATGAGGAACCCCACCGGGAGCATGTTAATTTCTTTTAGCCAAGCAGTCTCACTGTTAGAAGCTCTGGAGGGGTTGTTTGTTAAGTAACAGGGCAGAAGAAAAGGCAGATTTAAGAGATGAGCTTAATAAAGTGTAGCAGGTACTGGTTGCAGGCAGAGTGAGATAATTAAAAAGGAATAAATTATTTGGCTTAGCCTTATGCTTCTTCAGCATAATGTCTGGGGCCTGCATCATCCACAGAAGTCACATCTTCTGGGGCTGCAGGTCCTGTAGGGTATTTCTTAGACTGGCTCGAGTTTTTTCTTATTTCCATCATTTGGTGAGGACATAGTCTCCAGACTGGTGCTGGTGTTCTGGAAATTCTAGGGGTGGTGTCTGTGCTAAGAGATCGTTTATAATCTTTGTTAAAGAGCAGGTTAGTGCTTTAAGAAAAACCTGTTGTGCTTTATTTTGAAATCTGGTTTACAAAATAACTGGGTGATACTTTTTTTTGTTTAACTTTAGCCAATATGTTTACAGACAGATTTTTTTTTTTTTTTTTTTACAATTAACGTTTTAAAACTTGCTTCGACTTTCAAAACAAAACTATACAATATTTCCTGCATAAATTCCTTTTGTAACATTTTCATGACTTTCACAATCTTTGACATGCCTTAACTTTCTCACTTTTTCAAATAACCTTCCGTACTAAAGGTACATTCTTGAATCGATAACTTTCTTAATATTTCTCTTCTCCTTTATCTCTCTCCTTTGTCTTACTTTTTGTGTCTCTCTCTGATCTCTGTCTCTTCTAGTCTCTCTCTTGTTCTTTCCTTCTATTTCTCTCTTCAATCTTTCTGTTTCTGTCTGATCTTGGAAGCTAAGAACAGTAATTTTCTTCATTTCTGCTACTGGGTTGGGTCCTAGCCACACCGTGGTATGGTTTAATGCATCATGCTGGAATCCAAAGAGGACCTGAGGATGTGTAAAAGCAAGCATACCCTTTTCCCCACGTTAACAATTCATTTGGACCACACCATTCATTTCTGTTTACATCTTTCCATAAAACTGCAGGTTTTATGTCTTCTGTGGTTATTGCAAAGTGCTTTTCTACAGCTGATTGAAGTTTGTCATCTAAGTTTAAAAAATTAAGAGTAAATAAGACTTGTGCTAATAGCGTTGCAGGAAATTTACTGGTACTCCCCCTTTTTCTGTTTTTTTGAGCATATTTTTAAGGGTGGAGTGGGCATGTTCTACCATGGCTTGTCCTTGGGAATTATATGGGATGCCTGTGAAATATTGGATGTTCCACGTGTGACAAAATTGTTGAAACTGTGAGCTGACATAAGCTGGACCATTATCAGTTATAATTTTGGTGGACCATCCCATAAATTCAAAAGTTAAAATTTGTTGAATGACATATCAAGTTGACTTTCCAGGCAGAGTGTGTGCACTAATTAAATGAGTGTTGGTATCAATAGATACATTTACATATCTAAGTTTTCCTAATTCAGGGATGTGTGTAACATCTGTTTGCCGTGACTGATTAGGTTCTAGCCCTCTAAAGTTAATACCTATGGAAGGAGGGGATGAACCTGTGAGCTGATAATCCAGGCATTGCAGGATAATTTGTTTAGCTAGCCTCTAGGTAAGTTGAAATTGCTTAGATAGGTTTCTCCAATTTTAGTGGAAAAATTGATGCAATTTGGTGGCTTGGTCAAGCAATGATGTCATGACTTCTGGGTCTACTTGTTCATTTTCATAAGTCAATGGGCCAGGCAGAGAGCTGTGGGGTCGAATATGTGTGATAAAAATAGGATATGTATGTTGATCTAGCAATTGCTGAAGTCAAAGAAAAAGAACACACAGGGTGAGCTCAAGATTGGTTTTAGTTAAGGCTGTTTTAAAGTTCTGCAATAAATAAACCGAGTAAGCTGAGTCACTCACTATGTTGATGGGCTGAGTGGAAAAAGTTTCCAAGGCCAGTACCAGGGCCCCACGTTTAGCTTTCTGAGTGCTAGTAAACCTAGATTGAGTGACTGAATGATGTGGTCTCCACCAGACTGCCAGTTTTCCATGTTTAGCAGAACCATCAGTAAACAGTGTTAAAGCATTAGGTATAGAGGAGTAAACTACTTTTGTGGGCAAGATTACTGGCATATGAGATAAGAAATGAAGAAGTTTATCAGCAGGAAGTTCATACTCTATTTGTCCTGTGTAATCAGAGAAAGCTATTTACAGATATATTGATAAACTCAACACTGCTTCGAATTGCTTTTTGCTTAAAGGAATCCTGATGATATCAGGATCATAACCTAGGAGCTGATTGCCTCATTTTCAGCCTAAATAGATGTCTTTAGTAATTAACTGAATATAGGGAGCTAGTGTTTTAGTCCTGGTATGTAAGCAAAAAACCCATTCTAGGAAGCATAGCCTGGGGGCCATTTGCCCTATTAACCCTTTAGGGGAGTGTTTGGTGGAAAAGAAAAACAATTGAATTGAATTCGGTGGATCAGTGCGATTTAGCTGCCTCTCAGAGATGGCTTGCTCTATTTCTTCGATTTCCCTTTTTGCTGCAGGGGTTACATATCTGGGAGAATCCAGGGCTGGATTGCCCTTTAAGAAAGAAAATAGGTTGTGTAGCTTATCAGTAGGAATTCCCAAAGTGGGTTGAGGCCAGTTAATATCTCTCAGTAATTTTTGATAAACATTTAAGGTATGTAAGTTACTAGTATTTAATTTAACCTTTTGAGGCTTACTCACCAGGAAGTTAGTATGTACCTGACATATTTCCAAGGAGAAGAAATCTGTACATTCTCGGGTGCAATGATTAGACCTTTTAGCTGTGTATCCTTTACGACAGAGGAATATAAATTAAAATACTGGCTCCGTTGGGGCTGCTAGTAGAATATCATCCACAAAATGAGTATTTGTGCAATCAGGAAATTCTTTTTCTACTAGGGAGCAAAGCTTGATTTACATGATACTGACACATGGTAGGACTGTTTAGCGTTCCTTGAGAAAGCATTTTCCAATGAAATCAACAAGCTGGCTTTTCATTATTGGTAGCTGGTATTGTAAACGCAATTTTTTCTGTGTCCTGTTCTGCTAGGCGAATCATATAAAAAGAATGTTTTATGTCAATAACAATTGTAGGCCAATCTTGAAGAATTGCTGTGGGGGAAGGGAGACCCTACTGAAGGGGTCCTATAGTTTGCAAATTGGCATTAATAGCACGTAGGTCATGCAAAAGTTTCCATTTCCCAGACTTTTGGGGAACGATGAAAATCAGTGAATTCTAAGGGCTGTTAGATAATTCAGCATGCCCAGGTTTCAACTGCTCTTCAAATAATTCATGGGCCCTCTGTAATTTCTCTCCATTCAGAGGTTACAGTTTTATTTAAATTGGATTTGGAGAGTCACGTTAGGGGCAAGCAAGAGATAACAGTGGCTATTATCAGAAAGAGATCTTTTAAAATCTTAAATTTTACTTAAATCTTAGCAAAGAATTATAATTTCGGACATCTCTGTATACAAGAAACACATGAAATTTTGCTGTGAGCCACCTGCCCAGGTGGAAAGCTGAGCAGGCAGGTTCTGGGGCAGCACCTGCGTTGTGCTTGCTTAGGTGCTGCAGTTTTTTGTCTGCACCGCTTCTTTCTGCTTGTGCGACTCCCTACTCCCGCGGCTGGGCGGCTGCTGCAGGCTGTGTGAACCTTCCCACGCATACCTTCTGCTCCTCCCTAGCAGACCAGCTCTGGCACACTGGGCCTGGCTTTTCGTGGACACTGCTGCCATGCAGGCCGAGTTTTTGGGAGCATTTGCTAGCTGTGTTTTCGAGCTTCCCTGCTTCGGAGCCTTGCTTTCTATTTACTGCCTGCTTGGCTACAGCACTCTGGCCTCTGGCTTTTTCTTAACCCTTTATGTACCTGATTGTCTTGCTGATCTTGCATTACCAGGCAGGCTAAAAGCTCCCCTTCTAATGCCGCTTGCTTTAGACAGGGTCTCACAGGTGTAGCCTGTCTCCTGTCCTTTTTCCTATCTCTTGGAGGAGTTGGCTCAGGAAAACCTCCTTGTTTCCTTTTTGTTATTCTGGCCCAGTGATATATCGGGGCTGAAGGAAAAGGAGGTGGTAAGGCAGGTTATGGTTCCTCCTCCCCCTTTTTAGGCTTTTCTGTGTATAATGGAGCCAGGTCCTCCCTAATTACAGCCTATAGCATTAGAGGTGTTACTGGGACCCATTGCCCTTGTGCATAATGCTGTTTAAGATTTCTCCCCACTTGTTCCAAGAGCTTTATGTCTAGTGTGCCTTTTACTGGGAACCATGAGCTTTGACTTACACCAGTTTGCCTTAAGTCATTTAATTGAGCCTGACAAATTGAGGCTCTGCTAGCCTCAGTTTCAACACTTTTATATACTGTTTCTGTTGAGCTGGTAACTATTGTCTCATGATGAAACCTCAGCCTGAACAATTCCCCCCCAAACTTGGAGATCCTGAGTGGGCACTAATGACTTACTGATTACCCAATGACCACAAGGTTCTTTTTTCACCTTTGTTTTCAGGGTGTCCATTGCACTTCCTTCACTGCAATGATCACGTCAGGGTCACCACCTGCGGAGGTCTGTCCTGCAGACCCTGACTCAATGACAGATGAATAATGTACACTGACACAGATCTTATGCTTGTCGTTCCTGCCGAGTATCCAGGTCACTTACAGACTCCAAGAAGAGTCCCGTCAGCCGCAGCCCCGACTTGTTGGCCCTCCCGGCATTTATTTTAGCACACATTTAATGACAGAAGTCTCAGGTAAACACCACTAGAAGGGAATTACTGTTGCCGAACCCCCGTGTAGAGAGCAATCATGCACCCGTGGATGATCAGAGGTTAATTTTAGGACCACACAAGTAAACAAGCTATTTAGATAAACTACTCTATGTTCCTGTGTTAATTCCCCTTGTTATAGTTCAAAGAGAATTAGACCGCCTTCAGACAAATTATCAGAAGCTATACAAAGCCCCCTGGCCTTCCAAGAATGTTTGTGTTTTATAGTTTTCCCCACCATCTTGACTGAACCCCTACACTAATGGGAGAGGCTCCGGGACAAACCCTGTCATGGTGGAAACAAGTGGGCAAACTCAAACATTTTAATGATAGAGACAGCTGGGTGACCACAGGCATTCTAATGTGAGAGACTCCTGGCCAAACCCAGGCATTCTAATGGAGAGACTCCTGGCTGACCACAGGCAATCTAATGACAGAGACATCTGGGCAACCCAGGCATTCTAATGGGAGAGACTCCTGGGCGACCCCAGGCAGTCTAATTAAAGTGAATATTTGGCTTAACAAAACATTCTAATAGGAGAGACTCCCAGCTGACTAAAGGCATTCTAACAGGAAAGACTCCTTGCCAACCCAAGCAGTCTATGGATAGAGACACATTGGCAACCTCAGGCATTCCAATGGGAGAGATTCCAGGCTAACCCCAGCAGTCTAATAATAGAGCCACATGAGCAACAGCAGGAATTCTAATGGGAGAGACTCCTGGATGAATCCAGGTAGTCTAATGATAGAGGCACCTGGGCGACCCCAGGCATTCTAATGAAAGAGACTCCTGGCTGAACATTCTAGTGGGAGAGACTCCTGGTCAACCCCAGGCATTCTCATAATAGAGAAACCTGGGTGACTCCAGGCATTCTAATGAGAAAGACTCCAGGCCAACCCTGGCAGTCTAATGATACAGACAACTGGACAACCCCAGGTATTCTAATGGGTGAGACTCCTGGCTGACCCCAGGCAGTCTAATGGTAAAGACATCTGGCGACCTCAGGCATTCTAATGGGAGAAACTACCAGCCAACCGCAGGCCATCTAATGATAGAGACAACTCGGTGAGCCCAGGCATTCTAATGGGAGAGTCTCCAGCTGACCCCAGGCATTCTAATGATTGTGACACCTGGGAGAACCCAGTCTTCCCATTGGGAGAGACTCCAGCTCAACCCCAGGCATTCTCTCAGGAGAAACTCCTTGCTGATTGCAAACAGTCTAATTATTGAGACACATGGACAACCCCAGGCATTCTAACAGGAGACACCCCTTGCTGACTGCAGGCAGTCTAATGATAGACACCTGGGAGGCCACAGGCCTTCCTATTAGAAAGACCAATAGTTAAACCCAGGCATTCTAATGATAGAGACACCTGGGTGAGTCCACACATTTTAAAAGGAGAAACTCCCAGGTTACTCAACACATTCTAATGGGAGTGACCCCAATGGAACCTAGGCAGTCTAAGAATAGAGACATCTGGGTGACAATGGGCAATCTAATGAAAGAGACTCCTGGCTGAATCTAGGTAGTCTAAGGATAAAGAAACCTGCAGGACCCAAGGTATGTTTTTTGTTTTGTTTTGTTTTGTTTGGAGAGACTCATGGCTGACCCCAGGCAGGCTGTCTAATTATAGAGACACATGGGAGACCTCAGCCATTCTAATGGGAGACACTCCCAGCCGACCCAGGCAATCTAATGATAGAGACACCTGGGCGACCCAAGGCATTCTAATGTGAGAAATTTCCTGTCGACCCACGTAGTCTGGTGATATAGACACCTGGACGATTCCAGACAATCTAATGGGATAAACTTTTGGCAAAATCCAGGCATTCTAATGGGAGAGACTCCCATCTGACCCCAGGCAGTCTTATAATTGAGACACCTGGGCAACCACAGGCATTCTAATGGGAGAGACTCTCAGTCATCCCAAGGCATTGTAATAAGAGAGACACCTGGGCGACCTCAAGCATTTTCATGATAGAAACACCTGTGCGACCCCAGGCACTCAAATGAGAAAGACTCCCAACTGACACCAGATATTCTAATAAGAGACTTTTGGCTGACTCCAGGCGGTCAAATAATAAAGACAGTTGGGCAAACTCAAGCATTCTAATGGACGAGAATCTTGTCTAACCCCAGGCAGTCTAATGATAGAGACACCTGGGTGACCACAGGCATCCTAATGATAGAGACACCTGGCTGGGTGACACCAGGCACTTTAATGGGAGAGACTCCCAACTGACCCAAGGCAGTCTAATGATAGAGACACCTTGGCGACCCCAGGCATCATAATGGGAGTGACTACTGGCCAACCCCATGCAGTCTAATTAAAGTGACAATTTGGTGACCCCAAGCATTTTAGTGGAAGAGACTACTGGTCTTCCCAAGGTATTGTGATGATAGAGACACCTGGGTGATCCCAGGCATTTCAATGATAGGACACCCTTGGACCCCAGACACTGAAATGGGAGTTATTCTTGGCTGACACCAGGCGTTCTAATGAGAGAGACCCTCAGCCAACTACAGGCATCCTAAAGATAGAGACACCTGGGTGACACCAGACATTTTAATGGGAGAGACCCCCAAACAACCCCAGGCAGTATAATGATAGACACACCTGGGTGACCGCAGGCATTCTAATAGGAGAGACTCCAGGCCAAACCTTGACATTCACATGATAGAGATCAGTGGGTAACTCTAATCATTTTAATGATAAAGACACCTGAATGACCATAGGAATTCCAATGTGAGAGGCTCCTGGTCAACCTCTGGCATTCTAATGGAGAGACATCTAGCTAAGCACAATAATAGAGATACCTGGGCTACCCCAGGCAATCTAATTAAATAGACACCTGGGCAACCCCAGGCATTAAAATAAGAGAGACTCCTACCTGATCTCAGACATTCTAATGGAGGAGACTCCTGGCCAACCCAAGCAGTTTATTGATAGAGACACCTGGGCGACCCCAGGCATTCTAATAAGAGAGAATCCTGACCGACCCCCAACAGTGTATGCATAGGGACACCTAGGCCATCCCAGGCATTATAATGGGAGAGACTCCTGTGTGATGCCAGGCAGTCTAACAGTAGAGACACCAAGACAACCCAGGCATTCTAATGAGAGAGACTCCTGTCTGATCCCAGGCAGTCTAACAATAGAGACACCTGGACAATGCAGACATTCTAATGGGAGAGACTTCTGGTCATCCCTAGGCAGTCTAATGATAGAGAAACCTGGGAGACCCCAGGCATTTTAATGGGAGAGACTCCTGGCTGACCCAAGCAGTCTATGGATGGAGACTTGGGCAACAAAAGGCATTCTAATGAGGGAGATTTCTGGCCCACCCCAGACATTCTAATGATAGAGGCAACTGGGCAACCCCAAGCATTTCAATGGTAGAGACAACTGGATGACCATAGGCATTCTAATGTTATAGACTTAGGGCCAACCTCAGGCATTCTAATGGAGAGATTCCTAGCTGAACACAGGCAGTCTCATGATAGACACACCTGGGCTACCACAGGCATTTTAATAGGAGAGACTCCTGACTGACCAAAGGCAGTCTAATTAAAGTGACAAACGGGCAACTCCTGGCATTCTAATGGGAGAGATTTCTGGCTGACCACAAGCAGGTTTATTAAAAAGACACCTGGGTGTCCCCAGGCTTCAAATAAGAGAGACTCCTAGCTGACCCAAGGCATTCTAATGGGAGAGACTCCTGGCCAACTCAAGCAGTGTATTGATAGAGACACCTAGGTGACTGAAGGCATTCTCATGGGAAAGATTCCTGGCTGACCTCACACAGTCTAATTATAGAGAAACGTGGGCAACCCCAGACATTCTAATGGGAGAGACTATAGGCTGACCCTAGGTAGTCTAATGATAGAGACAAATAGGCTACCGCAGGCATTCCAATGAAAGAGACTTCTTGATGACCACAGGCAGTCTAATAATAGAGGCATCTGGGGGACCCCAGGCATTGTAATGATAAAGACACCTGGACAACCTCAGACAATATAATTAAAGAGACCCCTGGACTCCACCAGGCATTATAATAGGAAGGTCTTTCAGCTGACCGAAAGCATTCTATTGGGAGTGACTGCATCCGACTCCAAGCAGTGTATGCATAGAGAAACCTAATCGACCCCACGCATTCTAATGAAATAGATACCTGGCTGAACCCAGACAGTCTAATTATAGAGACACTTTGGAGACCCCAGGCATTCTAATGAAAGACACTTGCATCCGACATCTGAAAGTCTAAGGATAGAGACTCCTGGGAGACCCCAAGCATTATAATGGGAGAGACTCCTGGTCAAACCGAGGCAGTCTAAAGATAGAGATACTTGGGCAACCCAAGGTATTCTAATGGAGGAGACTCCCCAACGACTCCAGGGAATCTAATATTAGAGATACTAGTAATAGAGACTCCCAGCCAACACCGGTCAGTGTAATGATAGAGACACTTGGGTGACCCCAGACATTCTTATGGGAAACTCTTGGACCACCCCAGGCATTCTAATGATAGAAACACCTGTGCGACTCCAGGCAGTCAAATGATAGAGACACCTGGGGAACCCCAGGCAGTCTAAAAAGAGATACCTAAGGGACCCCATGCTTTCTAATAAAAGAGACTTCCAGGCGACCCAAGGCATTTTAATCAGAGAGACTCCTGGCCAAACCCTGACATTCTAATGGTGAAGGCAAATGGGACACCCCAATCATTTTAATGATAGAGACACCTGAGAGACCCCAGTCATTCTAATGTGAGAGACTCCTCGCAAGCCCCAGTGATTCTAATGGGAGAAACTCTTGTCCGACTTCAGGCAGTCTAAGGATGGAGAATTTGGGGTGACTCCAGGCATTCTAATATGAGGCCCCCAGCTGAACCCAGGCAGTCTAATAATAGAGACACTTAGGAAACCCCAGGAATTTCAATGGGAGAAACTTTTGGTTGACCACACACAGTCTAATAGAAAACCCTGGGTGGCTTCAGGCATTCTAATGAAAGAGACTTTTGGCCGACCACAGGCAGTCTAATTGAAGTGAAATGTGTATGGCCTCAGGCATTCTAATGGAAGAGACTCCTGGCTGAACCCAGGGAGTCCATTGATAGGGACATCTGGGTGACCACAGGCATTCTAATAATAAAGACTCCTGGATGACTCCAGGCAGTCTAATTAAAGTGACCACTGGGTGACCATAGGCATTCTAGTAGGAGAAACCTTCAGCCAGCCCAAGGCATTCTAATGGGAGTGACTCCTGGCCAACTCCAGGCAGTCTATGCATAGAGACACCTAAGCAACCCCAGGCATTCTAATGGGAAAGATTCCTGGCCGAACCCAGACAGTCTAATTATAGAGACACCTGGGCGACCCCAGTCATTCTAATGAGAGACTTTCATCCTATCCCTGGCAGTCTAAAAATAGATATTCTTTAGCAATCCCAGGTATTCTAATGGGAGAGACTCCTGGTCAAACTCAGGCAGTTCAATTATATAGACTTCTGGGAGACCCCACACATTCTAGAGGGAGAGACTCTCAGCTGACCCTAGGCAGTCTAATGATAGAGACACTTGGGTGACCACAGGCATTCTATTGTTTGAGACTCCTTGAGACCCCAGGCATTATAATGTTGGAGACACCTGTGTGAAACCAGACAGTCTAATATTAGGGAGACCTGGGCGAACCCAGCCATTCTTATGAGAGAGACCTCCAGCCAACTCCAGGAATTCTAATGATAGCAACACCTTAGCGACCCCAGTCATTCTAATGGGAGAGACTCCCAGACGACACAAGGCAGTTTAATGATAGAAACACCTGGGAGAAACTAGGCATTCTAGTGGGAGAGACTTCCCACAGAACCTTGGTATTTTAATGATAGAGATGAGTGGGCTACCCCAAGTATTTTAATGTTAGAGATACCTGGGTGACCCCAGGCACTCTAATGTGAGAGTCTTTGGGTCATTACCAGGCATTCTGATGGAGAGACTCCTGGGAGACCACAGGCTGTCTAATGATAGAGACAACTGGACAACCACAGAAATTCAAATGGAGGAGACTCTGGGGTCTCACAGAGTTACGCTTCTTCTTATATTCAGCAGGTTGGAAATGCTTTTCTTGTAGAATCTATCAAGGGCTATTTCTGAATCTATTGAGGCCTACAGTGAAAAATTGAATATCCCACAATATTAACCAGAAACAGGCTATCTGTGAAAATGCTTTGTCGTGTGTGCATTCATCTTACAGAGTTAAAAGTTTGTTTAGATTCAACAGGTGGGAAATACTCTTTTTGTAGAATGTACAAAGGGATATTCTGAACTTTTTGAGTCTTATTGGTAAAATCCGAATATTTCATGATAAAACTAGAAACAAGCTTTCAGTGAAAATGCTTTGTGATGTGTGGATTCATCTCACCGAATAAAACCTATGTTTTGATTCACCAGGTTGGACACACATTTTTTTCTATAATCTACAGAGGGCCATTTCTGAGCCCATTGAGGTCTATAGCAAAAAAAAAACAAAACAAAACAAAACAAAAAATCCTGTCTTATAATCTAGAAAGTTATCTGTAAAATACTTTGTGAAGTGTGAATTCATCTCACAAAGTTAAACCTTTGTTTTGATTCAACTGATTGGAAACACTCTTTTTGTAAAAATCTATGAAGGGAAATTTCTGAGCCCATTTAGACCTATAGTGAGAAACCAAATATCCCACTGTAATAATTAGAAACAAGTTATCTGTGAAAATCATTTGTGGTGGCTGGATGCATCTCACTGAATGGGACCTGCGTTTTGGTTCACCAGTTTGGAAACACTATTTGTATAGAATCTATGAAGGAATATTTCTCAGCCCATTGAGACATATGGTGAAAATCTTAATATCCCATTATAAAAACTACAAACAAGCTCTCTGTGAAAATGGTTTGTCATATGTGGATTCATATCACAGAGGTAAACCTTTGTTTTCATTTATCAGGTTGAAAACATGCTTTTTGTAGAATCTAAGAATCAGCATTTCTGAGCCCGTTGAAGCCTATAGTGAAAAACCAAATATTCCATGATAAAACTAGAAACAAGCTATCTGTGAAAATGCTTTGTGATGTGTGGATTCATCTCAAAGAATTAAACTTTTGTTTTGATTCAACAGACTGGAAATACTCTTTTTGCAGAATCTACAAAAAGACATTGGTGAGCCCATTGAGTCTGATCGTGATAAACCAAGGATCCTGTGATAAAACTAGAAACAAGCTATCTGTGAAAATGCTTTGTGATTGGTGAATTTATTTCATAGGGGTAAACCATTTTTTATTCAACGCATTGGAAACACCATTTTGTAGTATCTGTAAAGGGACATTTTCAGTCCTTTGAAACCTTAGTGAAAACCAAATACCTTGCAGTAAAACAAACAAACAAATAACTACCTGTGAAAATGCCTTTTGATGTGTGGATTCATCTTACAGAGTTAAACCATTGTTGTGATTTGTCACACTGGAAACACGTAGAATCTACAAATTGAAATTTCTGAGCCCTCTCTGGGTTATAGTGAAAACTGAATATCCCATGATAAAAACTAGAAAAAAAGCTATCTGTGAAAATTCTTTGCAATATGTGGATTCATTTCACAGAATTAAACCATTGTTTTGATTTAACAGGTTGGAAACACTTTTTGTAGAATGTACGAACAGATATTTCTGAGGCCAATTGTGAAAAACTGAGGATTCCATGAGAAAAACTGGAAACAAGTTATCTGTGAAAATGCTTTATGATGGGTGAATTCATCTCACAAATTTAAACCTTTGTTTTGATTCCAAAGGTTGGAATCACTTTTCTTTTCTTTCTTGTTTTTTGACAGTGTCTTGCTCTGTTGTCCAGGCTGAAGTGCAATGGCATGATCTCGGCTCACTGCAAGCTCTGCCTCCCAGGTTCAAGTGATTCTACCACCTCAGCCTCATGAGTAGCTGGGAATACAGGTGCCCACCACCACATCTGGCAATTTTTTGTATTTTTGTTAAAGATGGGGTTTCACCATGTTAGCCAGGATGGTCTCAATCTCCTGACCTCCTGATCTGCCTGGCTTGGCCTCTCAAAGTGCTAGGATTACAGATGGAATCACTTTTTTGTAGAATGTGTGCAGACACATTTCTGAGCCCATCGAGGCCTACAGTGAAAAATCGAATATCTTGCGAAGAAAATTAGAAACATACTATCTTTTAAAATGCTTTCCAATGTCTGGATTTATCTCACAGAGTGAGATCTTTGTTTTGATTCATCAGCTTGAAAACACATTAAAAAAAAATATACAAAGGGACATTTCTGAGTTAATTTAGCCCTATAGTGAAAAACCGATATTATGTGGGGAAAAAAAACAGAAACAAAACGAGAAACAAGTTATTTTTGAAAATGCTTTGCCATGCGTGGATTCATCTCAGAGTTAAACCTTTATTTTGATTCGACACATTTGGTACACTGTTTTGTAGAACTTAAAAGGGTCACTCCTGAGCCCTTTGAGGCCTGTAGTGAAAACAAAATATTTCACAGTAAAACTAGAAACAAGCTATCTGTGAAATGCTTTGTGATGTCTGGATTCATCTCACCAAACGGAACCTGTGTTTTGATTCACCAGGTTGGAAACACTGTTTTTGTAGAATCTATGAAGAGACATTCCTGAGCCAGTTGAAGCCTGTAGTGAAAAATTGAGGATCCTATGATAAGAATTAGAAGCAAGTTATCTGTGAAAATGCTTTGTGATGTGTGCATTTATCTCACAGAGTTAAACCTTTTCTCTGATTCAAGAGGTTGGGAACATTCTTCCTGTAGAATATATGATAAGACATTTTTGAGCCCTTTGAGGCCTACAAATGAAAAACTAAATATCCTGCGATGAAAAATAGAAAAAAGTATGTGTGAAAATGGTTTGGGATGTGTGGATTTATCTCACAGAGTTAAACCGTTGTTTTGACCCAACAGTTTGGAAACACTCTTCTTGTAGAATCTACAAAGGGACATTTTTGAGGCCATTGACCCTATAGTGAAAACTGAATATTCCATGATAACAACTAGAAAAATGCTATCTGTGCTTTGTGCTTTGTGATGTCTGAATTTATATCACCAAAGGTATCCTGTGTTTTGATTCACAAAGTTGTAAACACTCTTTTTGTAGATACCAGAAGACGACATTTCTGAGCCCATGGTGGCCTATAGTGAAAACCTAAAATAAAATTAAAATTAACTTAAAATAAAATAAAATTAGAAACACACTATCTGGGAAAATGCTTTTTTATATGTGGATTCTTTTCACTGAATGGATCCTGTGTTTGATTCACTATGTTGAAAACACTCTTTTTGTAGAATCTATGATCGAATATGTCTGAATTCATTTAGGACTATAGTGAGAAAATGAATATTCAGCTATAAAAAGTAGAAACAAGCTATCTGAGAAAATGCTTTGTGATGTGTGGATCCTCTCACAGAGTTAAACCTTTGTGTTTGATTCAGCAGGTTAAAAACACTTTTTTTTTTTTTTTTTTGCAGGAATTGACAAATGGACATTTCTGAGCGGCCATTGAGTCCTATATAGTAAAAACAAAAGTCATGGAGACAAAAAACTGGAAACAAGCTATCTTTGAAAAATGGCTTCGATGTGTGGATTCTTCTCAGTGAATGGAACTTGGGTTTTAATTCTCGGGTTGGAAAGCGTTTTTGTAGTATCTATGAAGAGATATTTCTAAGCTTAATTAGGCCTATGTAGAGAAACCAAGTATCCTGCTATAAAAAGTAGACACAAGCTATCTGTGAAAATCCTTTGTGATGTGTAGATTCTTCTCACAGAGTTAAAACTTTGTTTTCATTCAACAAGTTGGAAAAATGTTTTTTATAGAATCTATAAATAGACATTTCTGAATCCATTGAGGTTTATAGTGAAAAACAAAATATCCCACAATAAAAATTACAAACAACCTATCTGTGTAAATGCTTTGCAATGTCTGGATTCATCTCACAGAATAAAGCCTTTCTTTTGATTCATTAGGTTGGAAGCACACTTTTATAAAACTACGAAGGAACATTTCTGGGCCTATTTAGGCCTATGGTGAAAAATCAGATAGCTAGTGATAAAACTAGAAACAGGTTTCTGTGAAAATGCTTTGCGATGTGTGCATTCATCTCGCATAGTTAGACATTTGTTTTGATTTAGCAAGTTGGAAACACTCTTGTAGAATCTATGAAGGGACATAATTGGGCTTATTGAGGCCTATAGTAAAAAATTGAGGATTCCACTATTAAAACTAGAAACAAGCTATCTGTGAAAATACTTCGCTGTGTATGGATTCCTATCACAAAGTTACACCTTTGTTTTTTTCAACAGGTTGCAAACACTCTTTTTGTAGAATCTCCAAGGGAACATTTCTGAGCCAATTTTGGCCTAGAGTGGAAAACTGAACATTCTGTGATATAAACTAGGGAAAGGATATCTGTGAAAATGCTTTGTGATGTGTGGATTCATCTCACTGAGTGGAACCTGTGCTTTGATTCAGTAGGTTGGAAACACTCTTTTTGTAGAATCCAAGAAGGATATTTCTGAGCCCCTTGAAGCCTGTAGTGAAAATCATGGATCCCAAGAAGAAAATAGAAAAACACTATCTGTCAAAATGCTTATTGGTGTGTGGATTCTTCTCACCGAATGGAACCTGTATTTTGATTCATCATGTTGGAAACACTTTTTTTGTAAAATCTATGAAGGGATATTTCTCAGCCCATTGAGGCCTATAGTGATGAATCAAATATCCCATGATAGAAACTAGAAACAAGCTATTTCTGAAAATGCTTTGCAATGTGTGGATTTGTCTTACAGAGTTAAGCTTTTGTTGTGATTCAACAGTTTGGAAACACTTTTTTTGTAGAAAGTACAGAGGAACATTTCTGAGACCATCAAGGGCTATAGTAAAAAAATCAAACAACCTGCCTTAATACTTAGAAAGAAGCTATCTATTAAAATGCTTTGAAATATTTTCATTCATGTCACAGATTTCAACCTTTTTTTGATTCAACAAGATAAAATACTCTTTTAGTTGAATCTACAAAAGACATTTCAAAGCCCATTGAGGCCTATAGTGAAAACTGAATATCCCATGATAAAACCTAGACATGAGCCCTGTGTAAAATCCTTTGTGATGTGTGGATTCATCTCACAGAGTTAAACTTATGTTTTATTCAACACCTTGGAAACACTCTTTTGTAGAATTTATGAAGGGACATTCTGAGCCCTTCCTGAGGCCTGTAGTGAAAAGCAGAATATTCTGCCCTAAAATCTAGAAACAATTTTTGTGTGAAGATGATTTGTGATATGAGCATTTATCTCACAGGTTTAAAATTTTGTTTTAATTCAACTGGGAGGAAAAGTCTTTCTGTAGAATCTATGAAGGGACATTTCTGAGCCCATGAAGACATAGTGAAAAACTGAATATCCAGCATAAAAACTAGAAACAAGCTATATGTAAACATGTTTTGTGATATGTGGATTCATCTCTCCAAATGGAACCTGTGTTTTGATTCTCCAGGTTAGAAACACTTTTTGTAAAATCTATGAAGTTACATTTCTGAGCTGATTGAGGCATATTGTAAAATTTGAATATTCTGCAATAAGAACTAGAAACAAGCTATCTCTGAAAATCCTTTTCGATGTGTGGCTTCATCTCAGAGTTAAATCTTTGTTTCATTTCAACACCTTGAAAATACTTTTTTGGTAGAATCAACGAAGGGACATTTCTGACCCATTGAGGCCTACAGTAAAAAAATGTAGGGACATTTCTGAGTCGATTGAAGCCTATAGGTAGAAAACGAATTTCTAGCGATAAACTCTAGCAACAAGCTATCTGTGAAAATGCTTTGTGATGTGTAGATTTATCTCACAGAGTTAAAACTATGTTTTTAGTCAACAGGTTGAAATCACTATTTTTGTAGAATCTATGAAAAGACATTTCTGAGTCCATTGAGGCCTGTAGAGAAAAACCAAATATCCTGCAATAAAAGCTAGAAAAAAAGCTATCTGTGTAATAGTGTTCCTGATGTGTGGGTTAATCTCACAGAGTTAAACCTTTGTTTTTATTCAACAGGTTGGAAACATTCTTTTTGTAGAATCTACGAAGGAATATTTCTGAGCCCATTGAGGCCTATCGCAAGAAACCTTATATCCCACAATAAAAATTTGAAACAAGTTATCTGTGAAATTTTTTTGTGATGTATGCATTCATCTCACAAAATGGAACCTGTGTTTTCATTCACCAGTTTGGAAACACTTTTTTGTGGAATGCAGGAAGGGTCCATTTTTAGCCAATTCAGGCATATAGTGATATACCAAATATCCCAAGATAGAAACTAGAAACAAGTTATCTGTGAAGATGCTTTGCTATGTGTGGATTTATCTCACAGAGTTGAACCTTTGTTTTCATTCAACACATTGGAAACACTTTTTTGTAGAATCTACAAAGGAACATTTTTGAGACCATTAAAAACTACAGTAAAAAATGTATAACACTTTAAAATGTAGAAACAAAGGTATCTGTGAAAATGCTTTGCAGTATGTGGATTCACGTCACAGATTTATACCTTTGTTTTGATTGAAAAAATTGGGAACACTCTTTTAGTAGATTATATAAAGGGACATTTTAAAGCCCATTGAAGCCTATAGTGAAAAACCAAATATCCTGTGGGCAAAATAGAAACAAGCTCTGTGGGAAAATGCTGTGTGATATGTTCATTCATCGCATTGGGATAAACTTTGGTTTTTATTCAACTCCTTGGAAACACTTTTTTTGTAGAATCTATGAAAAAAAAAATTCTGAGCCCAGTGAAGTCTATGGTGAAAAGCTAATGTCCCATTTAAAATCTAAAACACACTATCTATGAAAATGATTTGTGATATGCAGATTCATCTCATAGAGTTAGACCTTGGTTTCAAATCAACAGGTTAAAACATTTTTTGTAGAATCTACGGAAAACATTTCTGAGCCCATTGAGGTCTATTTTGAAAAGTGAATCTCTCACGATAGAAAGCAGAAACCAGCTCTCTGTGAAATCATTTTGTGATGCGTAAATTTATCTCACAGAGTTAAAACTTTGTTTTAATTCAACAGGTTGAAAACACTCTTTTATAGAATCTGCAAAGAGATATTTCTGAGCCCATTGAGGCTTATAGCAAAAAAAAAAAAAAAAAAAATATTCTGCAATAAAAACTAGAAACAAAATGGCTGTGTAAATGCTTTGCAATGTGTGGATTCATCTCACTGAGTTACACCCATGTTTTGATTCAACAGGTTAAAAATCCTGTTTTTGAGAATCTTCAAAGGGACAATTCTGAGCCTATGGAAGTTGTAGCAAAAAACCGAATATTCTGCGATAAAAATGAGAAACAAGATATCTGTGGAAATGCTTTGAGATGTGTGGATTTATTTCTCAGAATTAAACCTTTGTATTGATTTAACAGGTTGGAACAACTCTATTTGAAGAATCTACGAAGGAACATCTTTGTCCCCATCGTACACTACAGCAAACAACTGAATACTTCACGACAAAAACCAGAAACAAGCTAGCTGTGAAAATACTTTGCAATGGGTGAATTCATCTCACCAAGTTAAACCTTTGTTTTGATTCAGCAGGTGTGAAACACTCTTTGTAGAATCTACAAAGAAAAATTTCTGAGCCCCTGAAGGACTATAGTGAAAACTTTAATATCCTGCACTAATATCTAGAAACAATCTATTTGTGAAGATGCTGTGCAATGCATGGATCCATCTCACAGATTTCAAACTTTATTTTGATTCAACAGGTTGGAAACACCCTTTTTTTTTTTTTTTCTTTTTTCTTTTTGAGACGGAGTCTTGCTCTGTTGCCCAGGCTGGAGTGCAGTGGCCGGATCTCAGCTCACTGCAAGCTCCGCCTCCCGGGTTCCCGCCATTCTCCTGTCTCAGCCTCCCGAGTAGCTGGGACTACAGGCGCCCGCCACCTCGCCCGGCTAGTTTTTTGTATTTTTTATTAGAGACGGGGTTTCACCGTGTTCGCCAGGATTATCTCAATCTCCTGACCTCGTGATCCGCCCGTCTCAGACTCCCAAAGTGCTGGGATTACAGGCTTGAGCCACCGCGCCCGGCCGGAAACACCCTTTTTATAGAAGCTATGAAGGGTCATTTCTGAGCCCATTGAAGCCAATAGTGGAAAACTAAATATCCGGCAATAAACCTAGAAAAAAATCTATCTGTGAAAATACTTTGTGTAGTGTGGATGAGTGTCTCAGAGTTAATCGTTTGTTTTTATTCACCAGGTTTGAAACACTCTTTGTTGAACAGACAAAGGGACATTTCTTAGCCCAGTTAGGCCTATAAAGATTAACTGAATATCTCATAATAAATACTAGAAACAAGCTATCTGCAAAAATGCCTTGTGAATTGTAGATTCATCTCACAGCATTAAGCCTTTGTTTTAATTCAACAGGTTAAAACATTCTTTTGTAGATTCTATGAAGAAACATTTCTGAAACCATTGAAACCTATAGGGAAAAACCGAAATTCTTGTGATAAGAAATGGAAAGCAGCTATCTGTGAAAATGCTTTGTAATATGTGGATTCATCTCATGGAGTTAAACCTTTGTTCTGATTCAACATGTTGAGATCACTCTTTGTAGAATCCACAAAGAGATACTTTCTAGCCTATTGAGGTCTCTAGTGAAAACCAAATGTCCTGCCATAAAACTAGAAACAATCTGTCTGTGAAAATGCTTTGTGATGTGTCTATTCATCTCAAAGAATGAAACTTGTGCTTTGATTCAATAGGTTGGAAATACTCTTTTGTAGAATCTACGTAGGAACATTTCTGAGCCCATTGAGGCCTATAGTGAAAAACCGAATATCCCAGAATGAAAACTATAAACAAACTGTCTGTGAAGATGCTTTGTAATATGTGCATTCATCTAACAAATATAAACCTATATTTCAATTTGTCAGATTGGAAACACTCTTTTTCTACAATCTACAAATAAGCATTTCTGAGCGCATTGAGTCGTTTATTGAAAAATTGAATATCCCATGATAAAAACTAGGCATAACGTAGCTGTGAAAATGCTTTCAGATGTGTGGGTATTGATCTCACAGAGTTAAACTTTTGTTTTGATTCAACAGGTTGGAAACACTCTTTGTAGAATCTACAATCACACATTTCTGAGCCCATTGAGGTCTGTAGTGAAAAACCGAATATCCCATGATAAATATTCAAAACAAGCTATATGTGAAAATGCTTTGCGAAGTGTGGTTCATCTCACAGTGTTAAACCTGGTTTTGATCCACCACGTTGGAAACACTCTTATTGTAGAATCTACAAAAAAACATTTCTGAGCCCATTGAGGCCTCTAGTGAAAACTGAATATACTGTGATAAAACTAGATACAAGCTCTCTGTGAAAATGCTTTGTAATGTGTGGATTCATCTCACAAAGTTAAACCTGTGTTTGATTCAATGGGTTGGAAACACTCTTTTTGTAGAATATATGAAGAAACATTTCTGAGCCCATTGAAGCCTTTAGTAAAAAGTTGAATATCCTGTGATATAAATGAGAAATAAGTTATCTGTGAAAACGTTTTGTAATGTATATTCATCTCACTGAATGCAACCTGTATTTTACTTCACCAGGTTAGAAACACTCTGTTGGTAAAATCTATGAAGGGACATTTCTGAGCCCATTGAGACCTGTAGTGAAAAAACAAATATCCTGCTATAAAAACTAGAAACAAGCTATGTGTGAAAACGCTTTGCAATGTGTGGATTCATGTCACAGATTTAAATCTTTGTTTTGTTTCAACAGGTTGGAAACACTCTTTTTGTAGTATGGACAAAGGGACATTTCTGAGTCTCTTGAGGCCTATAGTAATAAACAGAATATCCTGTAACAAAAACTAGAAACAAGCTATCTGGGAAAATACTTTGTGTTGTGTGGACTTATCTCACAGTGTTAAACTTTTATTTTCATGCACACTATAAATGCACACTTTTTGTAGAATTTATGAGGGTACATTTCTGAACCCATTGAGGCCTATAAAGAAAAATGGAACATCTCATGATAAAAGCTCGAAACAAGCTATTTGTGAAAATGCTTTATGATATGTGGATTCGTCTCATTGAATGAAACCTGTGTTTCGATTATCCAAGTTGGAAATAGTCTTTCTATAGGATCCACAAAGGGACATTTCACTCTATGAAACATATAGTGGAAAACAAAATATCCAGTGATGAAAACTAGGAAGAACCTATTTGTGAAAATGCTTTCTGACATTTAGATTCATGACAAAGAGTTACACCTTTTCTTTC
>NW_016817205.1:121495-127505 GCF_001698545.2 Rhinopithecus bieti | reverse complement strand
CTGTGGCGGTTCCTCAAGGTTCTAGTCTTGGTTGTATGATATGTCCCAACGATGCCACTACTGGGTATATAGGCAAGGGATTATAAATTATTCTACTACAAAGACACATGTACACGTATGTTTATTGCGGCACTATTCACAACCCCAGGCATTCTAATGAGAGAGACTCATGACTCATTAGACCCCAGGCACTCTAATGGTAGAGACACCTGAACAACCCCAGAAATTCTAGTGGGAGAGACACCCAACCAACCACAGAAAATCTAATGATAGAGACAACTGGGTGACTGTAGGCATTTTAATGGAAGGGACTCTTGGATGATTTAAGACATTTTAATTATAGAGACACCTGGGCATCCCCAGGCATTCTAATGGGAGAGACTTCCAGGCAACCCCAGGCATTCTCTTGAAAGAGATGTCTGGCTGACCCCAGGCAGTATAATTAGAGAGATACCTGGGCGACCTCAGGAATTTTTAATTGGCGAGATTCCCGGCCGATTACAGGCAATCTAATGATAAAGACACCTATGCGACTTAAGGCATTCTAATGGCAGAGACTTCAGACCGACGTCAGATATTCTAATGATAGAGACACCTCTGCGACTCCAGGCATTCTAACAGGAGAGACTCTGGGCTGACACCAGGCATTCTAATAAGAAAGACTCCTGGCTGACCACAGGCTCTCTAATGATAAAGATAGCTGAGTGACCCTTGGCATTCTAATAATAGAGACTCCTGGCCGACCTCAAGGATCCTAATGGAGAGACTCCTAGCTGACGCAGACCGTCTTATGAAAGAGACACTTCAACAACCCAAGGCATTCTAATAAAAGAGATTCCTGGTTGGACACAGGCATTCGAATGATAGACACCTTATCAAGGCCAGGCATTTTAATGGGAGAGATTCCCACTAAACCCCAGGCAGTCTAATGATAAAAAAAAAAAGGACGAATATAAGTATTCTAATGAGAGACACTCCCGGCCAACTTCAGGCAATCTAATGATAGAGACACCTGAGAAAGCCCAGGCATTCTGATGGGAGAGATTGCTGGCTGAACACAGGCAGTGTAATTATAGAGACATCTAAGCCACCCAAGGCATTTTAATAGGAGAGCCTCCCAGCTGACCCCAGGCAGTCTAATGATAGAGACACCTGAACGACCCTAGGCATATTAATGGGAGAAACTCCCAGATGACTCAAGGCATTCTAATAAGAGAGACTCTTGGTGGACCCCAGGCAGTCTAATGTTGACAACTGGGTGACCATAGGCATTCTAATGGGAGAGACTGCAGGACAAACCCAGGCATGCAAATAACAGATACACCTATGCGACCCCAAGCATTCTAATGAGAGAGAATTCCAGCTGACACCGGGCATTCTAATGGGAGAGTCTCCTGCCCAACCTCAGGCAGTCTAATAATACAGACACCTGGATGACCCCAGGCATTCTAATTGGAGAGACTTCTGTATGAACCCAGGCAGTCCATGAATAGAGACACCTGGGTGACCCCAGGCATTCTAACTGGGGAGAATTCCAACTGACCACAGGCAGTCTAATGATAGAGACACTTGGGTGATCCCAGGCATTCTAATGGGGGAGACTTCCAAAGGACCCCAGCCAATCTAATGTTAGAGATACCTGTACAAACCCAGGCAGTCTAATGTTAGAGACACCTAGGTGACCCCAGGCATTCTTATGGGAGATACCCTCCACTGACCCCAGGAATTCTAATAATAGTGACACCTGGAAAACCCCAGGCATTCTAGTGGGAGAGACGGCTGGCTGACACCAGGCAGTCCCATCATAGAGACACCTGGGTGACTCCAGGCATTCTAATGGGGGAAACTCCCAGATGACCCTAGGCAATCTAATAGAGACAGCTGTGCAACCCCAAGCTGTCTAATGTTAGAGACACCTGGGCGACCCAGGTATTCTTACGGGAGAGACCCCTGGCCAACCCCAGGAATTCTAATGATAGACACGTGGGCGGCCCCAGTCATTCCAATGAGAGGGACTCCCGGATGACACAAGGCATTCTAATGGGAGAGACTCGTGGTTGACCCCAGGCAGTCTAATGATAGAGACACCTGGTCGAGCCCAGTCATTGTAATGGGAGAGACTAATGGTCTAACACAGGTAGTCTAATAGTAGAGACACCTAGACATCTAATGGAAAAGACTCTCATCTGACCCCAGGCACTCTAATAATACAGAAACCCGGGTGACCTAAGGCATTCTAATAGGAGACACTTCCGTCTGAACTCTGGCATCCTAATGGGAAAGACTCCAAGCCAACCCAGGCAGTCTGATGATAGAGACATCTGTGCAACCACAGGCAATCTAATGAAAGAGACTCCTGCCCAATCGCAGGCAGTATAATGATAGAGACACCTGAACGACTGCATGTATTTTAATGGGAGACACTTCTGGCTGAGCCCAGGGAGT
Source organism: Rhinopithecus bieti (assembly GCF_001698545.2). Taxonomy (NCBI): domain Eukaryota; kingdom Metazoa; phylum Chordata; class Mammalia; order Primates; family Cercopithecidae; genus Rhinopithecus; species Rhinopithecus bieti. The sequence goes on along the minus strand of NW_016817205.1, from coordinate 125,060 downwards.
CTAATAATAGAGACAGTTGATGAACCCTAAGCATTCTAATAGGAGAGACTTTGAGTCGACCCCAGGTAGTCTAATTATAAAGACACCTGGGCGACCTTAGTAATTCTAATGGGTAAGACTCTTGGCCGACCACAGGCAATTCTAACAGCAGAGACTCCTGACTGACACCAGGCAGTCTAATAGTAGAGAAACCTGGACTATCCCAGGCATTTTTTTTTTTCTTGAGATACTGCTGGCTGAACCCAGCAGTCTAATTATAGAGACACCTAAGTGACCCAAGGCATTCTAATAAGAAACCTCCAAGCTGACCCCAGGCAGTCTAATGATAGAGACACCTGGGCAAACCCAAACATTCTAATGGCAGGGATTCCCAGTCAATTCCATGCATTCTAATGAAAGAGTCTCCTGGCCGACCCCAGGCAGTCTTAAAATAGAGACACCTGGGTGATACCAGGCAGTCAAATGGGAGAAACTCCCAGCTGACACCAAGCAGTCTAATGATAGAGACACCTGGGCTATCCCAGGCAGCCTAATGAAAAAGAATCCCAGCTGACGTGAGGCAGTCTAATGATAGAGACAACTGGGCACTTCAGGCATTCTAATGGGAAAGACTCGCGGCCAATTCCAGATATTCTAATTTGAGAGAATTTGGGAGATGCCAGGCATTCTCATTGGAAATATCAATGACTGACCTCCGCCAGACTAATGATAAAACGCCTCTGTGAACCCAGGGATTCTACTGGGATGGGATCCTGGCAGACATCATGCAGTCTAATGAAAAAGACACCTGGGTGACCTTAGACACTCTAATGGGAGAGACTCCTGGCCCAATTCAGGCAGTCTAATGAGAGAGACACCAATGTCACCCTAAGCATTCTAATGTGAGAGACTCCTGGCTGAGACCAGACAGTCTAATTATAGAGACACCTGGGCGACCCCAGGCATTCTAATGGGAGAGATTTCTGGCTGACTCCAGGAATAGTAATAGTAATAATAATAATAATAATAATAATAATAATAATAATACCTCAGTGATGCTAGGAATTCTAATGGGAGAGACTCTCTCTTCATTCCAGGCATTCTAGTGGAAGAGACTACTGGCTGACATCAGGCAGTCTAATCCTGGGCGACCCCAGGGTTGCTAATTGGAGAGACTTTTAGCCAACCCCAGGCAGTCTAACAACAGATACACTTGAGTGACCCCAAACATTCTAGTGGGAAAGATTCCCGCTGAACTCAGGCAGTTTAATGTTAGAGAGACCTGGGCGACCCCAGGCATTCTAATGGGAAAGCCTCCAGGCCGACCACAGGCATTCTAATGATAGAGACACCAGGTCGATCTCAGGCTTTCTAATGGGAGAAACTCTCGTCAAAATCTAGGCAGTCTAATGTTAGAGACACCTGGGAAATCCCAGGCATCTTAATGGAGGAGACCCCAGACATTCTAATGGCAGAGCCTCCCAGCTGACTCCAGGCATTCTAATGGGAGAGACTACCAGCTGACCCGAGGCAGAGCAATTGTAGAAACACCTGGGCAAACCTAACCATTCTAATGAGAGAGACTCCCAGCCAACACCAAGCAATCTCATGATAGAGGCACCAGAGTGATACCAGGTATCCTCATAAGTGAGATTTCTGGCTGACCCTAGGCAGTCTAACTCTAGAGACACCTGTACGACCCCAGGGATTCTAATGGGAGAATCCCTGATGACCCATGGCATTCTAATAATGCAGACACCTGAAATAACCCAGGCATTTCAATGGGAGAGACTTTTGGTGAACCCCAGGCATTCTAATAGGACAGACTTCTGGCCGACCCTGGACAGTTGAATAAGAGAGACACTTGGGAGACCTTGGGCATTCTAATGGGAAAGACTCGGTCAACTCCAGGAAGTCTAATGATAGAGACACCTGTGTGACTTCAGGCATTCTAATGGGAGAGACTCCCAGACAACCCAGGCATTTTAATGATAGAGACTCCTGGCTGACCCAAATATTTTAATGATAGAGAAATCTGGGAGATCCCAGGCATTCTATCACAAGAGACCCCCGGACGACCCCCGGGCATTCTAATGATAGGGACATCTGGGAGACCTCATGCATTGTAAAGGAAGATTACAATGCCTGGTTGACCGCAGGCATTCTTGGATAAGGACCCCTGGGTGGCCACAGGCATTTTAATGGCAGAGGCTCCTGTTTGACCCCAGGCAGTCTAATTATAAAAACACCTGGGTGACCCCAGGCATTTTTAATGGGAGAGGCTTTTGGCTGACCCCAGGCAGTCTAATAATAGAGAAACCTGGCAACCTCAACCATTGTAATGAAAGAGACTCCCACTGACAGCAGCCAGTCTGATGATATAGACATCTGGGCAACAAAAGTCATTCTAATGGGAAAGTCTCCCAGCCGACCTCAGGCAGTCTAATAATAGACACCTGGGCGACCCCAGAAATTCTATAGGTAGAGACTCCCATCCAACCCTAGTCTAATGATTAAGACACATGGGCAAACTTAGGCATTCAAATAAGAGAGACTCCCAGCCAACCTGAGGCATTATAATGATAGAGACACCTGAGCAACTCCAGGCATTCTATTGTGAGAGTCCCCTGGCTGACCTCTGGCTGTCTAATGATAAAGACATTTGTGCAACTCCAGGCATTATAATACAAAAGACACCCAGCTGACCCCAGGAACTCTAATGGGAGAGATTTTTGGTCAACCCCAGACTGGACAGATATACCTGGGCATCTCTAGGCAATCTAATGGAAGAGTTTCCTAGTTGACCTCAGGCAGTGTAAATACCGGGACACCTGAGCGACCCCAGACATTCTAATGGGAGAGACTCCTGGCCGACCACAGGCAGTTGAACAATAAAGACACCTTGGCGACCCCAAGTATTCTAATGGAAGAGACTCACTGATGACAGGCAGTCTAATAATACAGACACCTGGGCGAATTCAGGCATTGAAATGTGAGAGGCTCCCAGACAGCGTTAGATAGTTTAATAATAGAAAAACATGGGCCACACTGGACATTCTAATGGAAGAGACTCCTGGTCAGCCCCAGGCAGTCTAATGACAGAGACACCTGAATGACTCCAGGCATTCTAATAAAAAAGACTCTCGTCTGACCACTGGCATTTTAATGAGACAGACTCCCAGCCAACCACCGGCATTCTAATAGAGAAACTCACCAGGCCTGCCTTACAAGAGACCCTGAAGGAAGCACTAAAGATAGAAAGGAACAACCGGTACCAGCCATTGCAAAAACATGCCAAAATGTAAAGACCATCGAGGCTAGGAAGAAACTGCATCAACTAACGAGCAAAATAACCAGTTAATATCATAATGACAGGATCAAGTTCACACATAACAATATTAACCTTAAATGTAAATGGACTAAATGCTCCAATTAAAAGACACAGACTGGCAAACTGGATAAAGAGTCAAGACCCATCAGTCTGCTGTATTCAGGAGACCCATCTCACATGCAGAGACATACATAGGCTCAAAATAAAGGGATGGAGGAAGATCTACCAAGCAAATGGAGAACAAAAAAAAGTNTC
>NW_016817205.1:99271-116650 GCF_001698545.2 Rhinopithecus bieti | reverse complement strand
TTTTTGAGACGGAGTCTCGCTCTGTCCCCCAGGCTGGAGTGCAGTGGCCGGATCTCAGCTCACTGCAAGCTCCGCCTCCCAGGTTCACGCCATTCTCCTGCCTCAGCCTCCCGAGTAGCTGGGACTACAGGCGCCCGCCAGGTCGCCTGGCTAGTTTTTTGTATTTTTAGTAGTGACGGGGTTTCACTGTGTTAGCCAGGATGGTCTCTGTCTCCTGACCTCGTGATCCGCCCACCTCAGTCTCCCAAAGTGCTTGGATTACAAGCATGAGCCACTGCACCTGGCCAACTCCAGGCATTTTTATAAGAGAGGCTCGTCACCGACTCCAGAGAGTTTAATGATAGAGACACCCAGGCGTTTTAATGGGAGAGACTCCTGCTTGACATCAGGCAGTCTAATGGTAGAGACACCTGGGTGACCTCAGGCATTTTAATAGGAGAGACTCCTGACTTACCCCAGATTTTCTAAAGATAAAGACACCTTGTTGACCCCACGCTTTCTAATGAAATACACTCCAGTCCAGGCCCAGGCACTCTAATGATAGAGATATGTTGGCGACCCCAGGCCTTCTAATGGGTGAAAGTTTCAGCTGACCAGTCATTCTAATGATAGAGACACCTGGGAGACCACAGGCATTCTAATGGAAGAGTCTCCTGGCTGACCACCAGCTGTCTAAGGATAGACACCCTGGGCAACCGTAGACATTCTAATGGCAGAAACTCCTTGCCAACCACATGCAGTCTAATTATAGACACCTGCCTGACCATAGGCCTTCCAATGGCTAAGATTCCTGGCCAATCCCTGACAGTCTAATAATACAGAAACCTGGGCAACCCTAGGCATTTGAATGAAAGAGACTCCCAGCTGACCCCAAGCATTCTAATGATAGACACCTGGGTGACCCCAGGAATTCTAAAGTGAGAGAGTACCGGCTGAATGCAGGCTGTCTAATGATAGATACAGCTGCACGAGCTTAGGCATTTTAATGGGAGAGAATCCTGGCCTGCAACAAATATTCTAATAATAGAGACAACTTGGCAATTCCAGACATTCTAATGGAGGGGACTCCCAGTTGACCCCAGGCATTCTCTTAGGAGAGACTCCTGGCTGACCCCAGGTGGTCAAACTATAGAAACACCTGGGTGAATCCAGGCATTCTAATTAAAGAGACTCTTGACTGACCAAAGGCAATCTAATGATGGAGACACCTGGGTGACCACAGGTGTTCTTATGGAAAAGACCCTTGGCCAAACCCAGACATTCTAATGACAGAGACAGCTGGGGGACCCCAGGCATTCTAATGGGAGAGATTCCTGACCAGCACCATGCAGTCTTATGATAGAGACAAGTGCATGACTTCAAGCATACTAATAGGAGAAACTAGAAGCCGACCCCAGGAATTCTAACTGGAGAGACTTTTGGCCGACCCCAGGCCATCTAATGAAAGAGATATCTGGATGACCCCAGGCATTCTAATGGGAGAGACTCCTGGTGGAGCCCAGACATTCTAATGATAAACACACTTGGATGACCAAAGGCTTTCTGATAGCAAAGATTGTTGTCCTACCCCAGGCAGTCTAATAAGAGAGACACCTGGGTGACCCCAGGCATTCTAATGAGAAAAGCTTTCGGTCAACCCCCTGCATTCTAATGATAGATATCAGGGGAACCCCACCTCCAATATTCAACATGGTTATTTTCTACTTCCCTAAGTGTCAACTGGTCTGAGAAATAAAGGGAAAGAGTACAAAAGAGAGAAATTTAAAGGTGGGTATCTGGGGGAGACATCACATGTCGGCAGGTTCTGTGATGCTCCATGAACCATAAAACCAGCAAGTTTTTATTAGCGATTTTCAAAAGGGGAGGGAGTGTACAAATAGGATGTGGGTCACAGAGATCACATGCTTTAAGGGCAACAAAAGATCACAAGGCAGGAGGTCAGAGCGCCAAACTAGAATCACTAATGAACTTCCCTGTCCAGCTGTGCATGCATTGTCATTGATAAACAAGGTTCAAAAGCAGAGAACCAGTCTGACTATAATTTATTAGCCGAGAATTTCCTTGTCCTAATAAGCCCAGGAGCACTATGGGAGTCTGGGGCTTGTTTCATCCCTTTATCTATGTCCATAAAAGACAGCTGCCCCCAAAGCGGCCATTTTAGAGGCCTCCCCTCAGGGACGCATTATCTTTCTCAGGGATGTTCCTTGCTGAGAAAAAGAATTCAGCGATATTTCTTCTATTTCCTTTTGAAAGAAGAGAAGTATGGCTGTTTTCTGCCCAGCTCACCAGCAGTCAGGGTTTAAGGCTATTGCCCTTGTTCCCTGAACATTGCTTTTATCCTGTTCTTTTTTCAAGGTGCCCAGATTTCATATTGTCCAAACACACATGCTCTACAAACAATTTGTAGAGTTAGTGCAATCATCACAGGGTCCTGAGGTGACATACATCCTCCTCAGCTTATGAAGATGATGGCATTAAGAGATTAAAGTAAAGACAGGCATAGGAAATCACAAGGCTATTGATTGGGGAAGTGATAAGTGTCCATGAAATCTTCACAATTTATGTTCTGAGATTGCAATAAAGACAGACATAAGAAATTATAAAATTATTAATTTGGGGAACTAATAAATGTCCACGAAATCTTCACAATTTATATTCTTCTGCCATGGCTTCAGCCAGTCCCTCCATCCAGGGTCCATGACTTCCTGCAACAAATAGAGACACTGGGGAGACCGAAGTCTTTCTGGACACACCTGGGGGACTTCGGTGAGACATTTTGCTGACCCCAAGCATTCTAATTATAGAGAAACCTGGGCGACCCCAGGCATTTTGGTTGATAAGGCTCCTGCTCGACTCCAGGCAGCCTAATTATAGAGGCACCTGGGTGACCTGAGGCATTCTAAAGGGGGAGATATTCCCACTGATCCCAGGCTGTCTAGTAATACAGACACCTGGGCGACTCCAGGCCTTCTAATGAAAGAGACTTCAGGCCAAGCCCAGGTAGTCTAATTATAGACACACCTGGGTGAAACCAGGCATTCTAGTGGGAGAGACTCTGGGGTGACTGCAAGCAGTCTGATGATAGAGACAGCTGGATGATCCCAGGCATTATAACGGGAGAGACTCCTAGCTGCCCACAGGCATTCTAATGGGAGAAACTGTCAGTCAACTGCAAGCAATTTAATGACAGAGACACCTGGGCAACCCAGACATTTTAATGGGAGAGACTCTTGGCCAACCCCAGGGAGTCTACTAATAGAGACATCTTAGTGATCCCAGACATTCTAATGGGAGAGATTGCTGGCCAATCCTAGGTATTCTAAGGATAGCGACGCTTGGGCAACCCCAGGCATTGAAATGGGAAAGGCTCCCATCCAATCCTGGAAATTGTAATGATAAAGACTCCTGTGTGATACTAGGTAGACTAATGGATACAGTAACCTGTTTGAACCCAGGCATTCTCATAAGAGAGACTCCTGGCCGAATCTAGGCAGTCTAACAATAGAGACACCTGGGTGACCCCAGGCATTCTAATGGGAGAAACTCTCGGTCGAACCCTGGCAGTGTAATGATAGAGACACCTTGGTGACCCCAGGAATTCTAATGGGAGAGACTCTCATCTGGGCCCAGGTAGTCTAAGGATGGAGACACCAGTGCAACTTCAGGCATTCTACTGAAACAGACTCTCAGTCGACCACAGGCATTATAATGGGAGAGACTCTTGGCTGTCCCCAGGCAGCCCAGTGATAGAGACACCTCGGCAACACCAGATATTCTAATGGGAAAGATTACCGATGGACCACAGGCAGTCTAATGAAAAAGACACCTGCATGACACCAGACATTCTAATGGGAGAGACTCCTGGGTGACTCCAGGCAGTCAAATTATAAAGACACCTGAGCCACCCACAGCATTTTATTTGGAGATACTCCTAAACAACTACAAGTGGTGTAATTGTAGAGACACCTGGTGACAAGAGGCATTCTAATGGCAGAGACTTCCAGCCAAACCCAGGCTATCTAATGATAGAGACACCTAGGCCACCCCATGCAATCTAATAGGAGAGGCTCTTGGCCGATTCCAGGCATTCTATGATAAAGACACATGATCAAACCCAGGCTTTTAAATGGAGAAGATTCCCGTCTAACCCCAGGCAGTCTAATGATAGAGACACTTGGGTTTTTCCAGGCATTTTAATAGGAGAGAATCCCAGCTGAACCCCAGCATTCTAATGATAGAGAAACCTGGGCAACCCCAGGCATTCTACTGAAAAAGTCACCAGGAGGGCCACAGGCATTCTAACTGCAGAGACTCATGGCTGACACCAGGCATGCTAAAAGGAGAGACTCCTGGCCTATCCCAGGCAGTTTAACTATAGAGACACTTGGATGAATTCAGACATTTGACTGTGAGAGAATTGCAGCTGACCCAAGGCAGTCTAATGATAAAGACCTCAGTGACCCCACACATTCTAATGAAAGAGACTCTCAGCTGTGTCCTAGCAGTCTAATTATACAAATACCTTTTCCACCCTGGCATTCTAATGGGAGAGAATCCTGGCTGACCCCAGACAGTCTAATGATAAAGAAACCTGGGTGACCATAGGCATTCTAATAGGAGAGACTCCAGGCTGACCCAAGGAAATCTAATGATAGAGATATGTGGGTTACCCTTGACATTCTAATGGGTGAGACTCTAGGGCGACCACAGCTGGTCCGATTAAAGAGACACCTGGGTGACCCCAGGCATTCTCATGGGAAATACTCCTGGCTGACTCCAGGCATTACAATGACAGAGACATCTGGTCGACACTAGACTTTCTAATGTGAGACAATCCCATCCAACCCAAGGCAGTCTAATGATAGGGACACCTGGGTGACACAATGCAGTCTAATAAGAGAGACTCTCCTCCAACCCCAGGCATTCTAATGGGAGAGAAACCTGGTTGTTCTCAGGCAGTCTAATGATAGAGACACCTGGGTGACTGTAGGTCCTCTAGTGGGAGACTCCTGTCTGACCTCTGGAAGTCTAATGATAAAGACACCTGAGTAACCCCAGGTTGATAATGATAGAGACACCTAGACGACACCAGGCAATCTAATAGGAGAAACTCCTGGCCAACATCAGGCAGTCTAATAATAGAGAAACATGGGTGACCCCAGTAATTTTAATGTGAGAGACTCCTGGCCAAGCTCCGGCAGTCTAATTATAGAGAAATCTGGGTGACCACAGGTATTCTAATGAAAGAGACTCCAAGCCAACCCCAGGCATTCTAATGAGAGGGACTCCTGACCTACCATAGGCAGTCTAATGATAGAGCTATCTGGGCGATTCCAGACATTTTCATGTGAGAGGCTCCCGGACGAACCCAGGCAGTCTAATGATAGAAACACCAGGGCGATTCCAGGCATTCTAATGAGAGAGACTCGTGGCTGATCCCAAGCATTCTAATAATAGAGATACCTGGGCAACCCCAGGCATTCTAATGGGAGAGACTCCCAAACAACCCCAGACATTTCAAAGGGAAAGACTCTTGGCCGACCCAAGGCACACTATGGATAAAGAGTCCTTGGCGACTCTAGGCACTCTCATCGAGGAGACTCTTGGACTACCCCAGGCAGTTTAATTATAAAGACACCTGGGATACCCCAGGCATTCTAATGGGAGAGACTCCGGGCTGACCTTAGGCATTTTAACGATAGAGACACCTGGGCCATGTTAGGCATTCTAACGAAATAAACTCCTGCTGACCCCATGCCGTTTAATGATAGAAAAACCTGGACCACACCTGGCATTCTAATGGGAGAGATTCCCAGCCGAACCCAGTCAGTCTAATGATAGAGACACTTGGGCGACCCCAGGCATTCTAATGGGAGAAACTCCTGGATGACCCCAGGAATTCTAATAATAGAGACACTTGTGCGACCCCAGAGTGTCAAATGATAGAGACACCTGGGCTGCTATATATAAAAATGTTTATTTAGAAATAGAATGCTTGTTCTTTGGTGCTGCAAAGAAATAGCACTTGAACATAAATTTAATTCTCTCAGCAAGGCCATTTTTACTTTCTGCAGAAAGGGTGCTCATCACAGATGGAACAATGGCAAGAGCACACCTGAACAAAGAAAGGAAACAATTTTTATCCCTTACACAGTTTCCCCCTGCTACTGTGTCCTGTCTCCATTGGCTGGAGCCAGACCTCACAATTTAAACTAAAACCCAATTGGCTAAGAGTTTAAAACTTTTATAAATAGGTAAAAGTAATGGAAAGACAAAGTAAAAGTGGAAGTTGCTTATGAAAGGACTTAGGAAAGTAATAACATTCCCAAATAAGGAAGAGGCATAGGCTGTGAGCTGGAACGTGCTCGCAAGCACGTCCAGCACAGATATCTTGGTTAAAGTATAAGGACATAGAATATAGTACGTGCTTGTGAGCATGTCTAGCATAAAGCTAGTCTTTAAAAGAAACCATTATTTCTAACACTTGTGATTTATTCTTTAATAAGAAGGGAAATTTTGAAGAGGAACTTTTTACTTTCTACATGGGCAATCCCAGGCATTCTAATGGGAGAGACTCCTGGCCAACCCCAGAAATTACTAGGATAGAGACACTTGGGTGACCTCAGGCATTGAAATGGGAAAGACTCCCATCCAACCCTGGGCATTCTAAAGATAGAGACTCCTGTCCTACACCAGGCAGTCTAAAGATAAAGACATCTGTTTGATCCCAGACATTCTCATAAGAAAGACTCCTGGCCAAACCTCGGCATTCAAATGATAGAGACACCTCGGTGACCTCAGGCATTCTAATGATAGAAACTCTTGGCCAACCCCAGACAGTCTAATGATAGAGACACCTGGGCAATCACAGGTATTCTAATGGGAGAAACTCCTGGCTGAACCCATGCAGTCTAATGACACTGACACCTGGGTGACCATAGCCATTCTAATGGGAAAGATTCCCTGCTAACCCCAGGAAGTCTAAAGATGGTGACAACTGGCTTCCCCAGGAATTTTAATGAAAGAGACTCCTGGCAAACCCTATGCAGTCTGATTATACAGACACCTGAGAGACCACGGTCATTCTAATGGGAGAGGCTCCCAGCCTACCCAATACATTCTAATGGGGAGACTCCTGGCAGACCCAAGTCAGTCTTATGATAGAGACACCTTGGTGACCCCAGGAATTGTAGTTGGAGAGACTCTTGGCTGACTGCAGGCAATGTAATGCCAGAGACACCTGAGCAACCCTAGGCATTGTAATGGGAGAGACTATGGCCCACCCCAGGCAGTCTAAAATAGGGACACCTGGGCGACTTCAGGCATTCTAATGAGACAGACTCACAGTTGACCAAACATTCTCATGAGAGTGATACTTGGCTGACTTCAAGCAGTCTAATTATAAAGACACCTGGCTGGCCCCAGACATTCTAAATGGGGAGACATCCGGTTGATTGCAGGTAGAGTAATGATGAAGACACCTGGGCGAACCCAGGAATTCTAATGAAAGAGACTCCGAACGACCCGAGGCATTCTAATAATAGAGACACCTGGGTGACCTCAGGCATTCTAATGGTAGAGTCTCCCAGGTAACCCCAGGCATTCTCTGAGAGAGGTTCCTGGCTGCCTTCAGACAGTCTAATTATATAGGCATAGTCTAATTATATAGACAGTCTAATCATATGACACAATTCTAATGAGAGAGACTTCAGGATGGCCCTAGGCAGCCTAATGATAGAGACACCTGGGTGGCCCAAAACATTTTCACAGGAGAGATTTCTGGTTGACCCCAGGCAGTCTAAGCATAAAGACCCCTGAGCGACACTAAGTATTCTAATGGAAGAGACTCCTGGCCAAGTCCAGGCATTCTAATTACAGAGATACGTGGCCAACCCCAGACATTCTAATGAAAGAGATTCTCTGCCACACTTAGGCATTCTAATTATAGGGGCACCTGATTGGCCCCATGCATTCTACTGGAAGACATTCCCCCCAAACCACAGGCAGTCTAATGATATAAACACTTGAAAGAGCCCTAACATTCTAATGAAAGAGATTCCTGGCTGAACCAATGCACTCTAATGATAGAGAAATCTGAATGACACCAAGCATTCTAATGGGAGAGACTCCTGCATAAAGAAACCTGGGCAACCCCAGGCATTCTAATGTGAAAGACTCCCAACCAACCCCAAGCAGTCTAATGATAGAGACACTTGGGCGATGCCAGGCATTCTAATAAAATAGACTCCAGGCTGACCAAAGGGATTTTAATGGGAGATACTTCAGGCCGACCCCAGGCTGTCTAATGATGGAAACATCTGGACGTCCACAGGTATTCCTGGCTTATCCCAGGCAGACTAATTATAAAGACAACTGGGCAATTCCAGGCATTCTAATGGGAGAGACTTCTGGCTGACCTCAGGCAGTCTTAATTATAAACCCACCTGTGCAACCACAGGCATTCTAATGGAAATGACTACCAGTTGACCTCAGGCAGTCTAATGATAGAGACACCTGATTGAACACAGACATGCTAATGTGAGAGACTCCTGGCAGTCCACAGGCATTTTAATGGAAGAGACTCTTGAACGATCCCAGGCAGTCTAATGTTAGAGACACTTTGGCGACCCCAGGCATTCTAATGGGAGAGATGCTTGGTCTGTGACAGGCAGTCAAATGATAGACACCTGTGGGAACCCAGGCAATCTAATGAAGAAGACTCCCAGCCAACCCCAGGCAGTATGATAGAGACACTTGAGCTCATTCTGTCACCCAGGCTGGAGTGCAGTGGCACAATCTTGGCTCACTGCAAGCTCCGCCTCCCACATTCATACCATTCTCCTGTCTCAGCCTCCTGAGTAGCTGGGACTACAGGTGCCTGCCACCATGCCTGGATTTTATTTTTATTTTATTTTATTTTATTTTATTTTATTTTATTTTATTTTATTTTATTTTATTTTATTTATTTTATTTTATTTTTGTATTTTCAGCAGCACAGGGTTTCCACCCATGTTAGCCAGGGATGGTCTCGATCTCCTGACCTCGTGGTGATCCACCCTCCTCGGCCTCCTAAAGTGCTGTGATTACAGGCATGAGCCAACTGCATCTGGCTGAACACAGGCATTTTAATAGGAGAAACTCCAGGGTAACCCCAGGTATTCTAATAGGAGAGACTCCCGGACTACCAAAGGCATTATTTTGGGAGAGACTTTTGCTGACCGCAGGCAGTCTAATTATGGAGACACCTAGGGGACCACAGGCACTCTGATGGTAGTGACTCAGGCCAACCACAGACATTCTAATAAGAAAGACACCTAGGTGTACACAGGCTTTCTAATGGGAGAGACTTTTGTGGACACCAGGCAATTTAATGATAGAGACACCTGAGTCACCCCAGACATTCTAATGAAAGAGGTTCTTGGCCCACTCCAGGCAGTCTAATGAGAGAGACACCAGGATGACCACAGACATTTTAATGGGAGAGACTCCCGACTGACCCCAGGCATTCTAATGGGAGAGACTCCTGGTTGATTGCAGGCAGTCTAATTATAGAGACACTTGAGTGAACACAAGCATTCTAATGGAAGACACTCCCGGCTAACCCCAGGCAGTCTAATGACAGAGACACGCTGGCGACCTCAGGCATTATAACAAGAGAGAGCCCCGGCCGAGCCCAGGCAGTCTAATTATGGAGACACCTGGGCAACTCCAGGTGTTCCAATGGGAGAAACTCACGGTCAATCCCATGCATTCTAAGGGGAGATTCCTGGCTGAATGTAGGAAGTCTAAGGTTAGAGACACCTGGGAGACCACAGGCATTCTAATGAAAGAGACTCATGGGCGATCTCAGGCATTCTAACTGGGGAGATACCCAGCCCATAGCAGGCAGTCTATTGATGAAGACACCTGGGTGAGTTCAGGCATTCTAATGGGAGAAACTCCCTGATGACCCCAGGAATTCTAATGATATTGACACCTAGTGAAACCCAGGCATTCTAAAGGGAGAGATTCCCAGCTAACCCCTGACATTCTCTTGGTACAGACTCCTGACTGACTTCAGGCAGTTTAATTATAGAGACACCTGAGTGACCCTAGGCATTCTAATGGGAGAGACCCCCCCCCCAGCTAACTCCAGGAAGTCTAATGATAGTGACATCTGGGTGACCCTAGGAATTCTAATGGAGAGACTTCTGGTCAACCCCAGGCAGTCTAAGGATAAAGAATCCTTGGCAACCCTAGGCATTCTAATGGGAGAAACTCCTGGCCGAGCCTAGGCAGTCTAATTACAGAGACACCTGACTGACAGCAGGCATTCTAATGAGGGAGATTCTCAGCTGAACCTAGGCATTCTAATGACAAAGACACCTAATTGACCCCAGGTATTCTACTGGGAGAGACTCCTCCCAGACCCAGGAAGTCTAATGATAGAGAAACCAGAAAGACCCCAGGCATTCTAATGGGAGAGGCTCCTGGCAGAACCTAGGCAGTCTAATTATAAAGGTACCAGGGTGACCCAAGGCAGTCTAATGTGAAAGACTCCCAGCCGACTCCAGGCAGTCTAATGATAGATACACCTAGGTGATGCCAGGCATTGTAATGGGATAGATTCCAGGCCAAACGAGGGAATTCTGAGAGAGACTCCTGGCCAGCCCAAGGCAGTCTAATGATAGAGAAACCTGGGTGACCACAGACATTCTAATTTGAGAGACTCCCGGCCAATTACAGGAAGTCTAATGGTAGAGACACCTGGGCGACACCAGGCATTCTAATGCAAGAGACTACCTGCTGACCCTAGGCATTCTAATGGTAAAGACACCATGGTGATCACAGGCATTATCAAAAAGACTCCTGGCTGACCCCAGGCATTCTAATGAAAGGGACTACCAGCTGACCCAAGACAATCTAATGATAGAGACACCTGTGCAAACCTAGGCATTCTAATGTGAGAGACTCCTGGCTGACCCTAGGAAGTCTAATGATAGAGACACCTGGGATACATCAGGTAGTCTAATGTTTTAGACAACTGGGCGACTCCAGGTATTCTAATGGGAGAGACTACCAGCTGACCTCAGGATGTCTAAAGTCGGAGACACATGGGCTACTGCAAGCATTCTAATGTGAGAGACTCCTGGACAATCACAGGAAGACTAACTATAAAGACACCTGGGTGAACTCAGCAATTGGAACAAAAGAGACTCCTGGCCTAACCAGAGCAGTCTAATGATAGAAACACATGAACAATCGCAGGCATTCTAATTGGAGAAAATCTTAGCTAGCCCCAGGAAGTCTAATGATACAGATACCTGCATGACCCCAGTCATTCTAATAAGAGAGATTCCCAGACAACCTTTCACATTTTAATGGAAAAACATCTAGTTAATCCCAGACAATCTAATGATAGAAACACCTGGGAGACCACAGGCATTCTAATGGGTGTGACTCCTGGCTGACCCCAGGCATTCTAATAATAGATTCACCTGGGTGACCTCAGGCATTCTAATGGGAGAAACTTTTGACTGGACGAGGGCATTTGGGATAGAATGCTGGCTGATCTTAGACAGTCTAATTATAGAGACATCTACATTATCCCAGGCATTCTAATGATTGAGACTCCTGGTCAACTCAGTCATTCTAATGATAAAGACAACTAAGCAACCTTAGCCATTCTAATGAAAGAGACTCCCAGCCGACCCCAGGCATTGTAATGGGAAACTCCTGGCCAACCTCAGGCAGACTAAGGATAGTGACACCTGGGCAACCTCAGGCATTCTAATAGAGACTCCTGGTAGAGTCCAGGCATTCTAATTATAGATAAACCTTGGCATCTTCAGACATTCTAATGGGAGAGACTCCTGGCTGAACGCATACAGTCTAATGTTAGAGACAACTAGGTGAGCCCAACCTTTTTAATGGGAGAGACTCCTGGTCAACCCCAGGCTGTCCAATGATGGAGACACCTGGACGAACGCAGACATTTTACTGTGAGAGACTCGTGTCCAATACTAGGCAGACTAATTGAAAAGACACCTAGGTGACTCCAGTCATTCTAATGGGAGGGACTCCTGGCTGACTCCATGTAACCTAATGTTAGAGACACCTGGGCAACCCCAGGCATTCTAATAAAAGAGACTCCCTGCTGACCTAAAGCATTCTAATGGGAAAGACTCCTGGCCGACCCCAGGCAGTCTAGTGATAGAACCCTGTTCGACTCCAGGCATTCTAATTGGAGAGACCCCCAGCTGACCCCAGGCAGTCTAATGGTAGAGACACCTCGGTGACCTAGGCATTCTAAAGGGGGAAACTCCCTGCTGATCCTAGGCATCCTAATAATTAGAGACAACTGGGCCACCCCAGACATTCTATTGAGAAAGACTCCCAGTTGACCACAGGCATTCTAATGGGAGACCACAGGCAGTCTAATAATAAAGATACCCGTGGGACCCCATGTATTCTAATGAAAGAGACTCCCAGCTGACCCCCGGGAGTCTAATGATAGAGACGCCTGGGGAACTTCAGGCATTCTAATGGGAGAGACTCCTGGCAGACCTCAGGCATTTTAAGGACAGAGACACCTAAGCGACCACAGGCATTCTAATTCAAGAGACTCCTAGCTGATCCCAGGCAGACTAATTATATAAACAACTAGGTGACTCCAGGCATTCTAATGGGAGAGACTCCTGGCAGACCTCAGGCATTTTAAGGACAGAGACACCTAAGCGACCACAGGCATTCTAATTCAAGAGACTCCTAGCTGATCCCAGGCAGACTAATTATATAAACAACTAGGTGACTCCAGGCATTCTAATGGGAGAGACTCCTTGCCATCTCCAGACAGTCTAATGTTAGAGACATATGGGTGACCTCAGGCATTTTAATGGGAAAATCTTTTGGCTGACTCCAGACAATCACATGACAGAGACACCTAACGTACCCCAGGCATTAGAATTGGAGAGACCCCGGTCAGCCCCAGGCAATGTAATTATAGAGACAACCTTTTGACCCCAGGCATCCTAATGTAAGAGACTCCAGCCCAACCCCGGGCATTCTAATGATAGAGACAACTGGGCGACCCCAGGCAAGCTAATGGGAGAGGCTCCTGGCTGACTCCAGTCTAATTATAGGCACACCTAGGGGACACCAGACATTGAGTGGGAGAGACTCTGGTCGAATTCAGGAAGTCTAATGATAGAGACACTTGGGTGACCACAGGCATTCTAATGGGAGAGACTCCCACCTGACCTTAGGCATTCTAATGGGAGAAACACCGGGGTGACCACAAGCAATCTAATGTGAGAGATTCATGGCTGACCCCCAGCAATTTAATGTTAGGGACCCCTGGGCTACCCCAGGCATTCTAATGGGAAAGACTCCTGGCTGACAACAGGCAGTCTAATGATAGACTAATGCCTGGGCAACTTCAGGCATTCTGATGGGAGGGACTTTCAGCCAACCCCAGGAAGTCTAGTGATAGAGACACCTGGGTGACCTCAGTATTTTAATGGGAGAGACTCCCAGCTGACTCCAGGTATTCTAGTGGGAGAGACTTGTGGCAGATCCCAGGCAGACTAATGATAGAGACACCTGGGCAACCGAGTCACTTCAATGGGAGAACTGAATTAGAATGCCGGTTGAACCCAGGCATTGTAATGATAGAGACGCCTAAGCAACCACAGGTATTCTAATGAGAGAGACTCCCAGATGACCCCAGGTAGTCTAAGGATAACAACATCTGGACATTAGATATTTTAATGGGACAGATTCCTGGCCAACCTCAGGGGGTCTAATGATACAGACTCCTGGTCAACACCAGAAATACTAATGGGAGAGACTTTTGGCTGACCTCAGGCTTTCTAATAATGCAGACATCTGAGCAACCCCAGGCAGTCTAATGATAGAGACACCTGGGTAACCTCAGGCACTTATATAGGAGAGATTTTCCTGACCCCTGGCATTCTAATGATAGAGACATCTGAACAGCAATAGGCATTTTAATGGGAGAGATTCCTGGCTGACCCCTTACAGTGCAATGATGGAGACACCCGAACAACCCCAGGCATACTTATGGGAGAGACCCCCAGTTGACTCCAGGCATACTAATCGTAGGAACACCTAGGCAACCCCAGGCATTTTAATCAGAGAGACCTCCAGCTGACCCTAGGCATTCTAATGATAGAGTAACCTCAGTGATGTCAGGAATTCTAATGTGAGAGACTCCCGGCAAACCACAGGCATTCCAGTGGGAGAGATGCCTGGCCGATCCAAAGCAGTCTAATAATAGAGACACCGGGGCAACCCCAGGCATTTTAATAAAAGAGACTCCGGGGCAACCCCAAGCAGTCTAATTAAAGAGACACTTGGGTGACTCCAGGCATTCTAACAAGAGAAACACACAGATGATCTAAGGCATTCTAGTAAGAGAGACTCCTAGCCAACCCCAGACAGTCTAATGGTAGAGAAACCTGGGCAACCCCACACTTTCTAATGGAAGAGACTTCCGACTGAACAGAGGCAGTCCGTTGATAGAGGCAGCCAGGTTACCACAGGCATTCTAATGGGGGACACTCATGGTCAAACCAAGGCATTCTAATGGGAGAGTTTTTGTTGACACTATTTATTCTAAAGATAGATATATTTGAGCGACATCAGGCATTCCAACGTGTGGGACTTTTAGTGGACAGAAGGCAGTCTGTTTATAGACACACCCTGGTGACCCAAGGCATTTTAATGAAAAAGACTCCATGGACAACAACAGGCAGACTAATTATAGAAACATTTGGACGACTGAGGGAATTCTAATAGAAGACTTTCCTGACCAACCCTGGGCAGTCTAATAATGGAAACACCGGGGTGACATTTCTGAGCTTTTTGAGACCTATAGTGAAGAACTTAACATCCTGCTATAAAAACAAGAAATAAGCTATCTGAGCTTTGTGAATTATGGATTCATGTCACAGAGTTAAATGTCTGTTTTGATTCAAAAGGGTGGAAACACTTTTTATAGAATCTATGACACGACATTTCTTAGACCATTGAGGAATTATAGTTAAAAAATGAATATCCAGTGATAAAATCTAGAAACAAGGTGTCTGTGAAAATGTTTTGTGATGTGTATATTTATGTCACAGAGTTAAACCTCTCTATTGATTCAACAGGTTGGAAGCATTCTTTTTGTACAATATACGAAGGGATGTTTCTGAGCCCATTGAGACCTCTAGTGAAAAACTGAATATTTCACAAAGAAAACTAGAAACAAGCTATCTGTTATAATGCTTGTGATATGTGGATTCATCTCACCCATTGAAACCTGTGTTTTGATTCACCAGTTTGGAAACACTTTTTTATTATAGAATCTACAAAGGGACATTTCTGTGCAAATTGAGGCCTATAGTAAAAAACAGAATTTCCCACAATAAAAATGAGAAACAAGCTATCTGTGAAAATGCTCTGTGGTATGTGGATTCATCTAACCAAGTTAAACCTTTGTTTTGATTCAACAAGTTGAAAGCACTCTTTTTGTAGAATCTATAAACAAACATTTCTGGGCCCATATAGTCCTATGGTGAAAAACTGAATTGCCCATGATAAAATCTAGACACAAGCGATCCATAAAAATGCTTTCTTATGTGTGTATTCATCTCATCGAATTTAACATGTGCTTGATTCACCAGGTTGGAAACACTCTATTTGTAGAAACTATGAAGGGACATTTGTAAGCTGATTGAGGCCTAGAGTCTAAAACTAAATATCCCATGATAGAAACTAGAAACAAACTCTCTGTGAAAATGCTTTTGGATGTGTGAATTCATCTTACCAAGTGGAACCTGTGTTTTGATTCACCAGGTTAGAAACACTAGTTTACAGAATCTATGACAGGACATTACTGAACCCGTTGAGGCCTACAGTTAAAACCCAAATATTCCACAATAAAAACTAGAAACAAGCTCTCTGAAAAAATGTTTTTTTCAGAGCGTTTTAATCTGAGATTCTTATTCTCTGATTAATCTCAGAGAATGAAATGGTTGTTTTGATTCAACAGGTTAGAAACACACTTTTTGTAGAATATACAAAGAGACAACACTGAGTACCTTGAGGCCTAAAGTGTAAAACAAAATAGCCCAAGATAAAAACTAGAAACAAGCTATCCGTGAAAGCTCTTTGCAATGTGTGAATTAATCTTGCCGAGTTGAACCTTTGTCTTGATTTAATAGGTTGGAAAAACTCTTTTTGTAGAATCTATGAAGAGACATTCCTGAGTCCATTGAGGCCTAGAGTGCAAAAACAAATATCTCGCTATAAAAACTGGAAACAAGATATTTGTGAAAATGTTTTGGGATCTCTAAATTCATCTCTTTGAATGGAACCTGTTTTGATTCACCAGGTTGGAAACACTCTTTGTAGGATCTACAAAGTGATATTATTGAGCCCATTGTTGCTTATACTGAAAACCAAATATCTTGCATTAAAATTTAGGAATAAGGTATCCGTAAGAATGCTGTGTGATCTGTAGATTCAATTCACAGATTTACACCTTCGCTTTCATTTAACAGATTGGAAATACTCTTTTTGTACAATGGACGAAAAGACATTTCTGAGCACATTGTGGCCTATAGTGTAAAAATGAATTTCTTGGGATAAAAACTAGAAACAAGCTGTTTGTGAAAATGCTTTTTGATGTGTGGATTCATCTCATGAAGTCAAATCTTTCTTTTGATTTAACAGGTTGCAATCCCTTCTTATGTAGAATCTATGAAGGGACATTTCTGAACTAATTGATCCCTATAGAGAAAAACTGAATATCCCGTGATAAAAACTAGAAAGAAGCTATTTGTGAAAATGCTTTGCAATGTGTGGATTCCCCTCACTGAATGGAAACTGTATTTTGAATCATCAGGTTGGAAACGATCTTTTTGTATAATCTACTAAGAAATATTTTTGAGCCCATTGAGGACTGTAGAGAAAAACCAAAAATTCTGTGATAAGAACTAGAAACACACTAACTGTGAAAATGCCTTGTGATGCATAGATTCTTCTCACCAAATGAAGTTTGTGTTTTGATTTACCAGGTTGTAAACATTCTTGTAGGATCTAGGAAGAAACATTTCTGAACCCACTTAGGCTTATAGCGAGAAACCAAGTGTTCCGTTATAAGTAGTAGAAAGAAAGCTAGTAGTAGAAAGAAAGTAGTAGAAAGCTATCTGTGAAACTGCTTTGTGATATGTGGGTTCATCTCACAGAGGTAAAAACTTATTTTCATTTAGCAGGATGGAAACACTGTTTTGTTGAATCTACGAATGGACATTTCTGAGCCAATTGAGGCCAATAGTGAAAAATCAAATATCCCACAATAAAAACTAGAAACAAAGTATCTGTGAAAATGCT
>NW_016817205.1:85299-99139 GCF_001698545.2 Rhinopithecus bieti | reverse complement strand
TTTTTTTTTTTTTTTTTTTTTTTTTTTTGTAGAAACTATGAAGAAACATTTCTAAGCCCATTGAGGCCTACAGTGAGAAATCAAATTTTCTGCAATAAAAACTAGAAACAGTCTGTGTGAAAATGCTTAGCAATGTGTAAATTTATCTCATGCAATTAAACTTTTGTTTTATTTAAACAGGTTGGAAACACTGTTATTCTAGAATCTACAAAGGCATATTTCTGAGGCCTTTGAAACATATAGTAGAAAATGGAATATCCCACAATAAAACTAAAACAGGAATCTGTGAAAATGGTTTGTGATGTCTGGGTTTATCTCCACAAATGGAACCTGTGTTTTAATTTGCCATGTTGGAACCACTCTTTTTCTAGAATCTATGAAGGGACATTTCTTGTTTGAAGCCTACAGTAAAAAAACTGAATATCCAGCAACAAAACTGAAAACAAGCTATCTGTTAAAATAATTTGTGATGTCTGGATTCGTCTCACCAAATGGAACCTATGTTTTGCTTCACAGGATTGGAAATTTTTGGGGGAGAATCTAAGGAAAGATATTTCTGAGCTCATTTAGGTCTGTAGTGAAAAACCGAGGATCACATGATCAAAACTAGAAACACCCTATCTGTGAAAACACTTTGTGATATTTGGATTCTTCTGTGTTTTGATTCACCAGGTTGAAAACACTTCTGTAGAATCTACAACTGGATATTTCTGAGCCCATTTAAGCCTATACTGAGAAACTGAATATCTGGCTACAAAAAGTAGAAACAAGTTATCTGTAAAAGTGCTTTGTGATGCGGGGATTTATCTCACAAAGTTAAACCTTTGTGTTGATTCAACAGGTTGGCAGCAGTGTTTTCCTAGAATCTGTAAAGGGGCATTTCTGAAGCTTTTGAAGCCTATAATAAAAAATATAATATCCTACAATAAAAACTAGAAAGAAGCCGTCTGTGAAAATGCTTTGTGATGCATGAATTCATCTCACCAAATATAACCTGTTTTTGATTCATTATGTTGGAAAATTTTTTTGTGGAGTCTACGAAGAAATATTTCTGAGCCCATTGAGGCTCATGAAAGATCAAGGATTTCTAAGACAATGTAGGCCTCTACTGAGAAATCAAATATTTTGCAACAACAAATAGAAACAAGCTATCTGTGAAAATGCTTCATGAAATGTGGATTCATTTCAATGAGTTAAAATTTTGTTCTGATTCAACAGGCTGGAAAGGCTCGTTTTGTAGTATCTACAGAAAGACTTCTCTGAGCTCATTGAGACTGATATTGAAAAATCTAATATCACATGATAAAAAGTATGAAAACCCTAAGGGTAAAAATGCTTTGCCATGTGTGAATTCATCTCAAACAGTTAAAACATTGTTTCAGTTCAACAGATTGGAAACACTTTTATTGTATTATCTACAAAGAAGTGTATTTTGAGGCCGTTAAGACCTATACTGAAAAACTGAATATACTGCATTAAACACTCTAAAGAAGCTAGCTGAAAATGCTTTGCAATGTGTGTAGTTATCCCACAGAGTTAAACCATTGTTTTGATTCAACAGTTTGGAAGCACTTTTTTTGTAGTATCTATGAAGGGACATTTCAGAGGCCATTGAGACCTATAGTGAAAAACTTAATATCCCATAATAAAAGAAGAAACATATAGAAACAAGCTATATGTGAAAATGCTTTGTGATATCTGAATTCACCTCACTGAATGGAACCTGCATTTTGATTCACCAGGTTGGAGACACTTTTTTTGTAAAATCTAAGAAGGGACATTTCTGAGCCCATTAAGGTGTATAGTGAAAAACCTAGGATCCTGTGATAAAACTAGAAAACGCAATATGTGAAGATGTTTTGTGATGTGTGGATTCTTCTCACTGAATGGAACCTCTCTTTTGATTCACCAGGTTGGAAACAATGGTTTTGTAGAATATACAATGAGACATTTCTGAGCCCATTTAGGCCTCTAGTGAGAAACCCAACATCCTGCTATAAGAAGTAGAAAGAAAGCTATCTGTAAAAATGCTTTGTGGTGCATGGATTCATTTCACAGGGTTAAAGCTTTGGATTCAACAGGTGAAAAACACTTTTTTATAGAATCTACAGAGAACATTTCTCATCCCTTTGAGGTTTACAATGAAAACCGAATATTCTGTGATAAAACTAGAAACAAGCTATCTGTTGAAATGCTTTGTGAGGTCTGAATTCATCTGACAGAGTTAAACCTGTCTTTTAACTCATCAAGTTGGAAACTGGCTTTTCTTGGAATCTATGAAGAAACATTTCTGACCCAATTGAAACCTATACTGTAAAACAAAATATCCCTAAATAAGAACTAGAGACATATTATCTCTGAAAATGAATCATAATATGTAGATTCATCTAACAGAGTTAAACCTTTGTTTTGATTCAACAGGTTGGAAACACTTTTGTTTTAGAATCTATGATGGGAGATTTCTGGGAACATTGATGCCTATAATAAAATACAGACTATCCCACGATAAAAATGTAGAAACAAGCTATCTGTGAAAATGCTTTCACATGTAGAAATTCCTCTTACAAAATTACACATTTCATTTGATTCAATAGTTTGAAACACTCTTTTGGTAGCATCTACTAAGGGACATTTCAGAGCTCATTGAGGCCTATAATGAAAACCAAATATTCCATGTTAAAAGTAGAAACAAGCTATAAATTAAAATGCTTTGGGTTTTCTGGATTTAGGTCACAAATTTAAACTTTTGTTTTGATTCATCACCTTGGAAACTTGCTTTTTGTGGAATCTATGAAAAAAACATTTCTGAGTCCATTGAGGTTTTCCTATAGGGAAAACCGAATATCCAGTGATAAAAACTAGAAGCAAGCTATCTGTGAAAATGTTTGTGATATTCAGATTCCTCTCACAGAGCTAAATCTTTGTTTTAATTAAACAGGTTTGGAAACGCTCTTTTGTAGAATTTAGGAAAAGACATTTCTGAGCCCAGTGAGGCCTATGTTGAAAATTTAATATCCCACAATAAAACTAGAAACAAAGTATATATAAAAATGCTTTGTGATGTGGGGATTCATCTTAGAAAGTTAAACCTTTGTTTTGATTAAATAGGTTAGAAATACTGCTTTTGTAGAATCTACGAAGGGACATTTCTGAGGCCTTTGACTCCTATTGTTAAACACCGAATATCCCATGATAAAAACTAGAAACAAGCTTGCTCTGAAAGTGCTTTGTAATGTGTGGGTTTATCTTACCGAATAAAATCCTTGGTTTGATTCACTAGATTAAAAACACTGTTGTTGTAGAATCTATGAAGGGACATTTATGAATCAATTGAGACCTACCAGTAAGAAACCAAATATTTCACGATAAAAACTAGAAGCAAGCTATTTGAAAATAATGCTTTGTGATATGTAGATTCATCTCACCAAATAGAATCTGTGTTTTGAATCACCAAATTGGAAATACTCTTTTTGTAAAATCTCCAAAGGGACATTTCTGAGCCCACTGAGGCCTATAATAAAAAACAGACTATCTTGTGATAAAAACTAGAAAGAAGCTATCTGTGAAAACGCTTTGTGATATGTTGATTCATCTCAGAGTTAAATTTTTATTTTGATTGAACAACATGGAAACACTCTCCTTGTAGAATCTAGAAATTGTTATTCCTGAGCTCATTGAGACCTACAGTGAAAAATCGAATATCCTGCAATAAAAACTGGAAACAAGGTATCTATGAACATTCTTTTTGATGTGTGTGTTTATCTCACAGTGTGAAACTTTTGTTTTGATTCAACAGGTTGGAAACTCTATTTTTGTATAATTAATGAAGGCACATTTCTAAGCCCTTTGAAACCTATAGTGAAAAACTGAATATCCCACCTTAAAAATGAGAAACAAGCTATCAGTGAAAATGCTTTGTGATGTGTGGATTCACCTCACAGAGATAAACCTTCGTTTTGATTGAATAGGTTGGGAACACTCTTTTTGCAGAACCTATGAAGAGACATTTCTGAATCTATTGAGGCATACAGGAAACAAAACAAAACAAAAAAAAACCTTGGATACAAACTAGAAACAAGTTATCTGTGAAAATGATTTGTGATATGTGGATTCATCTCACTGAATGGAGTCTGTGTAATGATTCACCAGGTAGGAAGCCCTCTTCTTGTAGAGTCTAAGAAGGTACAATTTTAAACCCTTTGAGGTCTATGTTGACAAATCGAATATTTTGTGATAAAAACTAGAAACAAGCTGTCTGTTGAAATATTTTGTGATACGTGGATTAATCTCACTGAATGGAACTGGTGTTTTGATTCACCAGGTTGGAAACACTTTTTTTGTGGAATTTACAAAGTGACATTTCTGAGCCCATTGAGACGTAGAGTGAAAAATCGAATATCCCACCTTAAAAACAAGAAACAAGCTATCTGTTGAAAATGCTTTGTAGTGTGTGAATTTATTGTACCAAATGAAACTTGTGTTTTGATTCAGCAGGTTGTAAACATTCCTTTTGTAGGATCTACGAAGGGACATTTCTGAGGTTATTGTGGCCTATAGTGAAAACTGACTATCTTGCAACTTTTTTGTGAAAATGAACTCTCTGTGAAAATGCATTTTAATATGTGAATTCATCTCACCTAATGGAACCTGCATTTTAATTCACCAAATGAGAACCTTTGTTTTTGTATGATTTATGAAGGAACAATTTCTGAGCCCATTGAGGCCTATAGTGAAAAACCAAGCATCTCATGATAGAAACTAGAAACAAGCTCTCTGTAAAAATGCTTTGTGGTGTGTGGATTCATCTTCTGTAACAGAACGTGTGTTTTGATCGACCAGGTTGGAAATACTCTTTTTTTAGAATATGTGAAGGGACATTTAACACACATTGAGGTCAATAGTGAAAAACCAAACATCCTATGATAAAAACTAGACACGAGGTATCTGTGAAAACGCTTCTCAAAGTTTGGATTCATCCCACAGAGTTAAACTTTTGTTTTGATTTACAAGGTTAGCAACATTCGTTTTTTTTTTTTTTTTTTTTTAATTTACAAAATACATTATGAGCCACTTGAGGCCTATAGTGAAAACAGAATATCACAGGATAAAATTAGAAACAAGCTCTCTGTAAAAATATTTTGTGATTTGTGGATTTATCTCACCAAATGGAACTTTTCTTTTCATTTGTGAGGTTAGAAACACTCTTATTCTAGAATCTACAAAGGGACATTTCTGAGCCCATTGGGGCCTGTAGTGAAGAAACAAATATCCTGCCATAAAAATTTGAAACAAGATATCTGTGAAAATGCTTTGTGATGTATAGATTTATCTCACTGAATAGAACCTGTGTTTTGATACACCAGCTTGGAAACACTCTATTTGTAGAATCTACCAAGGGAAATTTCTGAGTTCTATGAGGCCTATAGTGAAAAACAGAATATGACAAGGTAAAAACTGTAAACAAGCTGTCTGTGAAGATTCTCAGTTATGTGTGGATTCATATCACCGAATAAACCATGTGTTTTCATTTACCAGGTTGGGAACATTATTTTTGTAGAATCTACAAAGGAAAATTTCTGAGTCCCTTGAGGCCGACAGTGAAAAATGAAATATCCCACGATAAGAACTAAAGCTATCTGTGAAGATGCTTTGTGATATGTGAATTCATCTCACAGAGTTAAATCTTTCTTTTGATTCAACAGATTTAAAACCCTTTTTTTGGTAGAATCTATGAAGGAACATTTTTGTGCCAATTGAGGCCTACAGTGAAAAACCAAGTATCTCATAATAATAACTAGGAACAAGCTATCTGTGAAAATTCTTTCTAATGTGTGGATTCATCTCAATGAATCTAGCCTGTGTTTTGATTGACCAGGTTGGAAAAACACTGTTTTTTTGTTTTTTTGTTTTTAATCTACAAAGGGACATTTCTGAGTCCATTGAGGCCTATAGTGAAAAAGTGAATATCCCTCAATAAAAACTCGAAACAAGCTATTTGTGAAAATATTCCTGGTTGATTTCAGGGGTTGTAATGGGAGAGACTCCTGACAGACCCCAGGCAGTCTAAGGATATTCATTGGGGTGATCTCATGCATTCTAATGGGAGACACTCCTGGCCAACCCCTGGAAGTCTAATGATACAGACACCTGTGTCACTCCAGTCATTCTAATGAGAGAGACTACTGGCCAACACCAGGCATTCTAATGGTGAAGACATCTGAGCAACACCAGGCATTGTTAGAGGAGACACTTCAGGTTCACCCTAGTCATTCTAAACAGAGAGACTTCTAGCCAAATTCAGGCAATTTAATGATAGAGATACCGGGGTGACCCCATGCATTCTAATATGAGAGACTCCTGGCTGATCACAAGGCAGTCTAATACTAGAGACACATGGGCGGCCCCAGGCATTCTCACGGGAGAGACTCCCGGATGACCTCAAGTGGTCTAATGATAGAGACACCTTGGAGACACCAGGCATTTTTAAAGGAGAGATTCCATGCCAACACCAGGTATTCTAATGGGGGTGACTCCTGACCAACCCCAGACAGTCTAAGGCTGGAGACACCAGAGCAACCCCAGGCATTCAAGCCAGAGAGACTCTCTGTTGACCACAGACAGTCTAATGATATACCTGTGCAAACCCACACATTCTAATGAAAGAGATTCTCGGTCAACCCCAGGCATTCTAATGATAGAGACATTTGGGCCACCACAGGCATACTAATGGGAGAGATTCCTGGCCGACCAAAGACATTCTAATGGGAGAGAATTCTGTCTTACCCCAGTCATTCTAATAAGAGAGGCTTCCAACCAACGCCAGATAGTCTAAAGATAGAGTCATTTTGGTGAACCCACACCTTCCAGTGGAAGAGACTTCTGGCTGATTTCAGGCAGTCTAATGTTACAGACACCAGGGCAACCACAGGTCTTCTAATGAGAGAGAATACTGACCCTCCCAAGGCAGTCTAATGAGAGAGTCACTTGGGGGACCCAAGGAAAACTACTGAGGGAGACTTTAGGCCGTCCTCAGGTATTCTAATGATAGAGAAACCTGGGTGACCCCAGGCATTCTAATAATAGAGAAACCTGGACTACCGTAGTCATTCTAATGGGAGAGATTTCCATCTGACATCAGGCATTCTAATGGGAGAGATTCCTGGCCACAGGTAGTCTAATGATAGAGGCATATATAAGCTACCTCAGGTATTCTAATTGGAGAAACTGCTGGCCAACCCTAGGCATTCTAATGGGAGAGACTTCTGGCCAATTTCAGGTCATCCAATTGTAAAGATACCAGAGCAAATCCAGGCATTCTAATTGAAGAGACTTCCATCCAACCTCAGGCAGTCTAATAGTAGAGACACCTGATGACCTCAGGCATTCTAATAGAAAAGTCTGCTGTCCGGCCTCAAGCATTCTAATGGAAAAGATTCCTGGCCAACACCAAGCAGTCTAATATGAGAGACACCTGTGCAACCCCAGCCATTCTAAAGGGAGAGATTCCTGGCTGACCCCAAACATACTTAGTATGTTATGATAGAAACACCTAGGAGACTTCAGGCATTCTAACGGGAAGGACTACTTGCTGACCTTAGACATTCTAATCACAGAGAAACCTGGGCGACTTATGGCATTGTAACAGGATAATCTCCTGGTTGACCCCTGGCAGTCTAATGACACCTGGGTGACCCTGGTTGACCCCAGGCAGTCTAATGATAGAGACACTTGGACAACCCGAGGCATTCTAATGGGAGGAACTCATGGCAGAGCTCAGGCATTCTAATTATAGAGACAATTGAGTGACCCAAGACATACTAATTGAAGAGACTTCCAGCCTCCAACAGGCAGCGTAATGATACAGAAACCTGGACGAATTATTTATTCTAATGGGAGAGATTCCTGGCCAACTGTAGGCAGTCTAATGATACAGATACCTGGACGACACCAGTCATTCTAATGTGAGAGACTACCAGCCAATTCCAGGCATTCTAATGTGGAGACTTTCTGCTGACCTTAGGCAGGCTGATGATAGAAACACCTGGGCGACCCCAGCTATTCAAATGGAAGAGACTCCCAGTCGAGCCCAGGGAGTCTAATAATAGAGACGCATGGACCAGCCCCAGGCATTCAAATGGGAGAAACTCCCACCGACCCCAGGCATTCTAATTGGAGGGACTCCTGGCTGATCCCAGGCAGTCTAATGATACGAACACCTGGAGGACCCTAATCATTCTAATGGAAAAGACTCCTGGCCAACCACTGACATTCTCATCTAGTGACTCCTGACATTCTAATGAGAGAGCCTCCCGGCTGACTTTAGGCAGTCTAATGATAGAGACACCTCAGTGGCCCTCTCTAATAAGAGAGACTTCTGAGTGACCCCAGTCTAATGATAGGGACACCTGGTCAATTCCAGGCATATTAATGGAAGAGAATCCTGGCAACACCAGGCAGTTTAATTATAGAGACACCTGGGCAAGCACAGTCATTACAATGAGAAAGACTCCTGGCCGACACAACATATTCTTATGGGAGAGACTTATTTCCCGCCCTAGGCAGTCTAAGAATAATGATACCTGGGCGACTGAAGGAATTCTAATAAGAGACTCCTGGTGAACCCCAGGCAGTCTAATTATGAAGTCACCTGGGTGGCCACAGGTATTCTAATTGCAGAGAATCCTGGTCGGCATAAGATATTTTAATTGTAGAGACACCTAAGCGACTTCAGGTGTTTTAATGAAAGAGCCTCCCAGGCAATTCCAGGCATCCTAATCGACGAGACTCATGGCTGACCCCAGGCAGTCTAAGGATAGAGACACTTGAGTGACCCCCAAGGCATTTTAATGGCAGAGACTCCTGGCCAACCCCAGGCATTCTAATAATAGAGACACCTGGGTGATCCTAGGCATTACAAGGGGAGAGACCCTTTGCCCACCCCAGGCAGTCTAAAGACAGAAAATATTGGTTTACCCCAGGCATTCTAATGAGAGAGACTCCCAGCTGACCCCAGCCAGTCTAAGAATAGAGACACCAGGGCAACCCCAGGCATTCTAATGAGAGAGACTTTTCACCCACCACAGGCATTCTATTGGGAGAGAATCCTGGCTGAAAAAAGGCATTCTAATTATAGTGACATCTGGATGACCCCAGTCATTCTAATGGGAGAGACTCCTGGCTGACCCCAGGCAGTCTAATGATAGAGACACCTGGACAACTGCATGCCTTTTAATGACGAAGACAGTTGGGTGACTCTAGGCATTCTAATGAGAGAGACTGCTGAAAAATCCCAGGCAGTGTAATGATAAAGACACATCTGCGACCACATCTATTCTAAGGAGAGAAACTCCTGGTCAACACATGGCAGTCTAGTGGTAGAAACACTGGGGCGACCACAGGCATTCTACTGAGAGAGACTCCCAGACAAACATAGGCATTCTAATGATAGAGACAACTTGGTGATTCCAGGCATTCTGATGGGATAGACCCTCAGCTGACCACAGGCAGTCTAATGATAGAGACACCTGGGTAACCACAGGCATTCTAATGATAAAAGACCATGGGCGAATGCAGGCAATCTAATTGGAGAGACTCCAGGCTGACCCCAAGAAGTCTAATAATAGAGACACTTGGGCAAACACAGGCATTCTCATGGAAGAGGCAACCCAAGGCAGTCTAATGATAAAGACACCTGGGTGACCCCAGGAATTCTAATGGGAGAGACTTCTGATTGATCCCAGGCAATCTAATGGCAGAGACACATTGGCGACCTTAAGCATTACTATGGGAGAGACTACTGGCCGAGCCCAGGTGGTCTAATTATAGAAAAACCTGAGCAAATCCAGGCATTCTAACGGGAGAGACCTCTGGCCAACCCAAGGCAGTCTAATGATACAGACACCTGGATGATTCTAGCCGTTTTAATGAGATAGACTCTCGGCCAAACTGAAGCATTCTAATGGGAGAGACTCCTGGCTGATCCCACATAGTTTCATGATGGAAACATTTGGGTGACCCAAGGCATTCTAATAAGAGGGACTCCCAGCTGACCGCAGGCATTCTAATGGTAGAGACACCTGGGCGACCCTATGCATTTTAATGGAAGAGATCCCTGGCAGACCTAAGACATTCTTTTGGGAGAAACTCCTAGCTGACCCCAGGCAGTCTAATTATAGAGATACATAGGCAAACGCCAGCATTCTATTGAGAGAGACTCTGGGCCAATCCTAGGCAGTTTAATTATAAAGATACCTAGGCGACTGAAGGCATTCTAATAGGTGTGACTTCTGGGTGACTCCAGGCATTCTATTGGGGAGATTACTGGTAGACCCCAGACAGTCTAATGAGAGACACCCGGGCGACACCAGGCATTCTAATGAAAGAGAATCCTGGCAGGTCACAGGCAATCTAAATTTATGGACACCGGGATGATCCCAGGCATTCTAATGGAAGAGACTCTTGGCTGACTTCAGGCAGTTTAAAGATAGAGACATCTGGGTTAACCCAGTCATTCTAATGGGCAGTTATTCTAATGGTAGAAATTCCTGGCCCACCCTAGGCATTCTAATGTGGAGACTTTCAGCTGACCTTAGGCAGTCTGATGGTAGAGACACCTGGGCGACCCCAGGCATTCTAATGAACTAAACTCCAGGCCAATTGCACGCAGTCTAATGATAGAGACAACTGGGTGACCCCAGGCATTCTAAGTGAGACTCCAATCTGACCCCAGGCATTTTAACTGGTCAAGCCCAGGCAGTCTAATGGTACAGACACCAGGATGACCCTCAGTATTCTAATGGAAGAGACTCCAGGCATTCTAATGGGGCAGGCATTCTAATGGGAGAGGTCCCCAGCTGACAACAGGTGGTATAATAATAGAGACATCTGACTGAACCCAGGCATCCTAACGGAAGAGACTTCAGGCATTCTAATTATAGATACACGTGGGTAACCCCACGTATTCTTACAGAAAAGATTCCTGGCTGAACACAGGCATTCCTTTGAGAGAGACTCTTAGCTGACCCTAGGCAGTCTAATTACAGAGACACCTAGGGGACTTCAAGCATTCTAATAAGTGATACTTCCATGCAGCACCAGGCAGTCTAATAATAGAGACACTTGTGCGACCTTAGGCATTCTAATGGGAGAGATCCCTGGATGACCCCAGGCAGTCTAATGATAGAGACACCTGGGCAACCATAAGCTTTCTAATGGGAGAGTCTCCCGTCCGACCGCAGGCATTCTAATTGGAGAGACCCCTGGCCAACACCAGGCAGTTTAAGGAAAAAGACACGTGGGAGACAGCAAGCATTCTAACTGGAGAGACTCCTGGGTGACCCAAGGCAGTCTAATTATGAAGACACCAGGGTGACCCCAGGCATTCTAATGGGAGAGACTCCCAGCAGACCCCAGGCTGTCTAGTGATAAAGACACTTGGGCAACCTCATGAATTGTAATGGGAAAGACTACTGACTGAACCCAAGCAGTCTAATGATAGAGACACATGGGAGACCCCAAACATTCTAATGCAAAGGATTTTAGGCCCAACCCAGGCACTCTAAGGGGAGACAACTGGCTGACAGCAGTATAATGATCCAGACACCTGGGTGACAACAGGCGTTTGAATGGGAGATACTTCTGACCTATCCCAAGTAGTCTAATTATAGAGACACCTGGGCAATCCCAAGCATTCGAATGGGTGCGACACCTGTCCAACCACAGGCAGTCTAATAATAGAGACACCTGAGCAACCTAAGGCATTCTAATGGGAGATACACCTGGCCAACCATGGGCAGTCTAATAATAGAGACATCTGGGCGACCTGAGGCATTCTAATGGAAGAAACTTTCGCTGAACTCAGGCAATCTAATGATAGAGACAGCTAGGCAGCCTCAGGTATTCTAATGGGAGAGACTCCTGGCTGATCCCAGGCAGTCTAATGAAAGAGATAACTAGGAAAACTCAGGCATTGTTGTGAGAGACACCCCACACCAAGCCCAGACAGTCTAACTATAAAGATACTAGGGTAACCCCAGGCATTCTAATGTAAGAGACTCCAAGCTGACCCTAGGCAAGTCTAATGATAGAGACACCTGGGCGACCCCAGACATTCTAATGAGAGAGACTCATGTCCGACCCCAGACATTCTAATGAAAGAGACTCCTCATTGACCCCAGGCAGCCTAATAATAGAGACACCAAATTGATCTCATGTATTCTAATGGGAGAGACACCTGGCCAACCACAGGCAGTCTAATGCCTGGATGACCACAAGCATTCTAATGAGAGAAACTCCAGAACTACCTCAAGTATTTTAATAATATAGACACCTGGCATTCTAATAAGAGAGATTTCTAGACAACCCCAGGCATTCTCTTGAAAGAGTCTCCTGGCTGACCTGAAGCAGTCTAATTACAGAGACACCTGAGTGACCCGGGCATTTTAATTGGAGAGGCTCCATGCCAACACCAGGTATTCAAATAATAGAGAAACCTGTGCAATGCCAGGCGTTCTAATGAAAAATACTTTTGGTAGACCCCAGGCATTCTAATGGGAGAGATTCCTGGCCAGTCCCAGGCCTCCTAATAATATAGACATGGGGCGGCACTTGGCACTTTAATGGGAAAGACTCCTGGCTGACCACAGACTTTCTAATGCTAAAGATACCTAAGCAACCCCAGGCATTATAATGGGAGAGACTCCCAGCGATTCTAGGCATTGTAATGGGAGAGACCCCTAACTGACCCCGCAAGTCGAATGACAGAGACACCTGGGTGACCCAAGGCATTCTAATGGCAGGGATTTTCTGCTGACCCCAGGCAGTCTAATAATAGGGACCCCCGGGTGATCAAAGGCATTTTAATTTGAGAGACTCCCGGCAGACCCCAGGCAGTCTAGTTGGAAAGACTCCTGGCCAACCCCAGGCAGTCCAATGATAAAGATAACTGAGCTGCCTTAGGCATTTTAATGGGAGAGGCTCCCAGCTGACCCCAGGAGTCTAATGATAAAGACATCTGGGCAAAAGTAGGCATTCTAATGAAAGAGAGTCCTGGCTGAACCCAGGTAGTCTAATGATAGAGACACCTGGTTGACTGCAAGCAATATGATGGGAGAAGCTCAAGGAAGACCCCAGGCTTTCTAATTATAGAGACAACTGGCCAACCCCAGGCATTCTACTGGGACAGACTCCTGACCAACACAGGCATTCTAATGCAAAAGGCTTCCGGTCAACAACATGCATTCTAATGGGAGACTCTTGGGTGACTGCAGGCAGTCTAAAAATAGAGACTATTGGGCAACCACAGGTATTCTAATGGGAGAGACTACTTGCTGACCTCTGGCAGTCTGATTATAGAGACATCTGTACAACCCCAGGCATTCAAATGAGAGAGACATCTGGGGGACCACAGGCAGTCTAATCATAGAGCCACCTGGGCAATCCCAGGCATTCCAGTGAGAGAGACTCTTAGCAAAACCTAGGCAGTCAAATGATGGAGACAACTGACTGACCCCAGGCATTCTATTAAGAGAGATTTCTGGCTGAACACAGGAATTCTAATGGTAGAGACACTTGATCAACCATAGGCATTTTAATGGGAGAGACTCTCATCTGACTGCAGGCAGTCTAATGATAAAAACACCTTGTCAGGCCTAGGCATTCTAATGGGAGAGACACTTGGCTGACCCCAAGCACTCTAGTAATAGAGAAACCAGGGCAACCCCAGGCATTCTAATGAGAGAGACTCCTGGCCCACCCCAGCATGTCTTTTGAAAGAAACACCTGGACGATCCCAGAAATTCTAATGAAATAGATGCGCTATAAAAACTAGAAACGATCTTTT
>NW_016817205.1:80520-83646 GCF_001698545.2 Rhinopithecus bieti | reverse complement strand
TGTTTTGATTCACCAGGTTAGAAACACTCTTTTTGTAAAATCTACAAAGGGACATTTCTGAGCCCATTGAGGACTACAGTGAAAAATTGAATATTGCCCTATAAAAACTAGAAACAAGCTATCTGTGAAAATGCTTTGTGATGTGTGGATTTATCTCACAGTGCTAAATCTCTGTTTTGATTCAACAGATTGGAAACACTTTTTTGTAGAATCTATGAAGAGACATTTCTGAACCCATTAAGGCCTATAATAAAAAATATCCAGCGATAACAACTAGAAACAAGATTTATGTGAAAATACTTTGCTATTTGTGGATTCATCTCACCAAATCAAACCTGTGTTTTGATTCAAAAAGTGAAAAACACTCTTTTTGTAGAATCTATGAAAGGACACTTCTGAGCCCAATGAAGCCTATAGCAAAAACCTGAATATCCCAAAATAAAAACAAGAAACAAGCTACCTGTGAAAATGCTTTCTAGTGTTTAGATTTATCTCACAGAGGTAAACCTTTTTTTTCAATCATCCCGTTGGGAACAGGCTTTTTGTAGAATCTACAAAAAACCATTTCTGAACCCGTTGAGGCCTATAGCAAAATAATGAATATTTTGCAATAAAAACTAGAAACAAGTTGTCTGTGAAAATGCTTTGTGATGTGTGGCTTCATCTTACAGGGTTAAAACTTTGTTTTCATTCAACAGGTTGAAAACACTTTTTTTGTAGAATCTACAAAGGGATGTATCTGAGCCCATTGAGGCCTATATTAAAAAAATTGAATATCTCACGATATAACTAAAAAGAAGCTATCTGTGAAAATGCATTGCTGTGTGTGGATTCATCTCATAGAGATAAAACTTTATTTTGATCTAACAAGATTGGAAACAATTATTTTGTAGAATCTACAAAGTGACATTTTTGAGCCCATTGAGGCTTATAGTAATAAACTGAATATCCTGTGACAAAAAATAGAAAGAAGCATCTGTTAACATGATTTGCAATCTGTGGATATATCTCACAGAGTTAAACTTTTATTTTGATTCAACAGTTTGAAACACGCTTTTTGTAGGATCTACGAAGGAACATTTCTGACACTATCTAGGCTTATAGCAAAAAAATGAATATTCCTTGATAAAAACTAGAAACAAACTGTGTGAAAATGCTTTGTGATGTGTCGATTCATCTTACAGAGGTAAACCTTGGTTTTGATTCAACAGGTTAGAAATACACTTCTTGTAGAATCTATGAAGGAAATTTTCTGAGCCAATTAAGCCCTATAGTAAAAAGCTGAATATCCCACAATAAGTACTGGAAACAAGCTATCAGAGAAGATGCTTTGCAATTTGTGGATTTATGTTACAGTGTTAAATTTTTTGGGGGGATTAAGCTGGTTGGAAACACTTTTTTTTAGTAAAATCTACAAAGGGACATTTCTGAGGTTATTGAATCCTATAGTAAGCAGCTGAATATCCTACTCAGAAAAGTAGAAACAAGCTATCTGTGAAAATGCTTTGTGATATGTGGATTCTTCTCACTGAGTGGCACCTGAGTTGTGATACATCAGATTGGAAACACTTTTTCTTAAATCTATGAAGAGACATGTCTGAGGCCACTGAGGCCAATAGTGAAAAAGGGAGTATTCCATGATAAAAACTAGAAACAACCCATCTATGAAAATGCATTGTGTTATTTGGATTCACCTCACCAAATGAAACATGTGTTTTGATTTACAGGGTGGAAAATACTCTTTTTGTAGAATCTACAAAAGGATATTTCTGAGCCCATTGAGGATCTATAGTAAAAAATCTATTATACTGTGATAAACACTAGAAGCAAGCTATCTGTGAAAATGTTTTGCTTTGTGTGGATTCATCTCACAGAGGTAAGCCATTGTTCTAATTCAACAGATTGAAAACACTCTTTTGTAGAATCTACAAAAGACATTTCTGAGCTTATTCATGTTTATAGAGAATAACCGAATATCTTGCGATAAAAACTAGAAACTAGGTATATGTGAAAATGCTTTGCAATGTGTGGATTTATCTCACAAAGTGAAACCTTTATTTTCATTCAACAGATTGGAAACACTCCTTTTGTAGAATCTAGAAAGGGACATTTCTGAGACCATTGAGGCCTTTAGTGAAAAACCAAATATCCCCTGATAAAAACAAGAAACAAACTATCTGTGAAAATGCTTTATAATGTATGAATTCATTTGACTGAATAAAACCTGTGTTTTGATTCACTAGGTTTGAAACAATTTTATGTACAATCTATGAAGAAACATTTTTAAGCCCTTTGAGGCCTATAGTGAAAAGCAAATATTCTGTGATACAAACTAAAACAAACTCTCTGTGAAAACGTGTTACAATGTGTGGATTTATCTCACAGTGTTAAAGCTTTTTTTTTTCATTCAACAGGTTGAAAACACTCTTTAGAAAGAATCTACAAAGGGACATTTCTGAGTCCAGTGAGGCCTATAGTGAAAATTCAAATATTTCACGATAAAAACTAAAAACAAATTATCAGTTAAAATGCTTTGTGATGTGTGGATTCATCACAAAGAACTAAACCTTGTTTTTGATTAAACAATTTGGAAACATTCTTTTCTAGAATCTAGAAGAGATATTACTAAGCCCATGAAGGCCTGTAGTGAAGATCCAAATATACCATGATAAAAAGTAGAAACAAGTTATCTGTGAATGTCTTTTGTGATGTGTAGATTTATCTCACTGAATGAAAACTGTGTTTTGATTCACGAAGTTGGATAGACTCTTTTTGTAGAATCTATGAAGAGTCATTTCTAAGCCCATTGAGGCCTGCTGTGAAAACTTGAATATTGCACTATAAAACTAGAAACAAACTTTTGTGAAAATGCTTTGCAAGGTGTGAATTCATCTCACCGAATCAAACCTGCGTTTGGACTCAACAGGTTGGAAACACTCTTGTTGTAGAATCTACAAAGGGATATTTCTGAGACCACTGAGGCCTATAGTGAAAAATGAAATACCCCATGATAAAAATTAGAAACAAGCTATCTGAGAAAATGCTTTTTAAATTCTGGATTTGTGTCACAGAGGTAAACCCTTTTTCCAATTCATCAGATTGAAAACACTTTTTTTTTTTTTTTTT
>NW_016817205.1:2219-80180 GCF_001698545.2 Rhinopithecus bieti | reverse complement strand
GGGACATTTCTGAGCCCATTGAAGTTTATAGTGAAAAACAGAACATCCCACGATAAATGCTAGAAAGAAATCATCTATGAAAATGCCTTGTGACTTGTGGATTTATCTCACAGTGTTAAATTTTTTATTTGATTCAACTGGTTGAAAACACTCTTTATGTAGAATCTACAAAGGGACAGTTTTGAGCTTATTGAGATGTAAGGTGAGAAACTGAGTATCCCACTATGCAAAGTACAAACAAGCTATCTGTGAAAATGCTTTGTGATATGGGGATGCTTCTCACTGAATGAATCCTGTGTTGTGATTCACTGGGTTGGAAATTTTTTTTTAGGAATCTATGAAGGGACATTTCTGAGGCCATCGAGGCCTATAGTGAACAACAGAATATTCTGCAATAAAAACTAGGATCAATCTATCTGTAAAAATGCTCTGTTATGTTTGGATTCATCTCACCAAATGGAACCTGTGTTTTGATTCACCAGGTTGGAAAAACTCTTTTTGTAGAATCTACCAAAGATATTCCTAAGCCCATTGCGGCCTATAGTAAAAAACTGAATATCTCACGATAAGAACTAGAAACAAGCTATCTGTGAAAATGTTTTGCACTGGGTGAATTCATCTCACACACTTAAACCTTTGTTTTAATTCAACAGGTTGAAAGCATTTTTTTGTAGAATCTATGAAAAGACATTTCTGAGCTTATTCTGGTTTATAGAGCAAAACAGAACATCCTACAATAAAAACTGGAAACTAGGTACGTGTGAAAATGCTTTGCGATGGGTGGAGTTATCTCACAGAATGAAATCTTTGCTTTGATTCAACAGTTCGGAAATACTCTTAGTGTAGAATATATGAAGGGACACTTCGAAGACCATTGAGGCCTATAGTGAAAAAACAAATATACTGCGATATAAACTAGAAAGAAGCTATTTGTGGAAATGTTTTGTGATGAGTGGATTTATCTCACAGAGTTAAACCTATGCTTTGATTCCACAAATTGAAAATAATCTTTTTGTAGAACTACAAAGAGAAATTTCTGAACCTTTGAAAACTATACCGAAAAACAGAATATCCCACCATACAAACTAGAAAGAAACTATACATGAAAGTGCCTCATGAAGTGTGGATATTTCTCACAGAGTTCAATCGTTGTTTTGATTCAACAAGTTAAAACTAGGTTCTTTGTAAAATCTATGAAGGAACATTTCTTAGCCCATTGAAGCCTAGAGTGAAAATCCGAATATTCCACAGTAAAAACTAGAAAGAAGCTATTTATGAAAATGCTTCATGATGTGTGGATTCTTCTCACCAAATTAAATCTTTGTTTTGATTCAAAAGCTTGGAATCAGATTCTTTGTAAAATCTATTAAAAAACACTTCTTAACTTATTGTAGCCTAGAGTGAAAAACTAATAACTCATAATAACTAGAAACAAGCTATCTGTGACAATGCTCTGTGATGTGTGGATTCATCTCACATAGGTAAACTTTTGCTTTTATTAACAGATTGGAAACACTCTTTTGTAGAAACTACAAAAAAGACATTTCTGAGCCCCATGGTGCATACGGTGAATAAATCAAATATTATACGATAAAACTAGAAACATGGTGTGTGTAAAATGCTTTGCCATATGTGTTTTCATCTCACAGAGTTCAGCATTTGTTTCAATTCAACAGTTTGAAAACACAATTTTGAAAATCTATGATGAAAATTTCGAAGCCCATTGAGACATAGTGAAAACGGAATATCCACTTACAAAATTAGAAACAAGCTTTCTGAGAAAATGCTTTGTGATGTCTGTATTCATCTCACCAAATGAAAATGTATTTTGATTCATGAGTTTGGAAACACTATTTTGTAGAATCTACAAAGGGATATTTCTGAGCTCATTGAAGTCTACAGTGAAAAACAAAATATCCCATGACAAAAACTAGAAATATGCTATCTGTGAAAATGTTTTGTGATGTGTGGATTCTTCTCAATGAATTAAACCTGTGTTGTAAATCATCAGGTCTGAAACCTTCTATTTGTAGAATCTATGAAGGAACATTTATGAGCCCATTGAGGCTTGTAGTGAAAAAACAAGGATCCTGCAGTGAAAACTAGAAACAACCCAAATATGGAAATGCTTTGAGAAATGTGGATTTATTTCAGAGAGTTAAATCTTTGTATTGATTCATCAGGCTGGAAACACTCTTTTGTAGAAAAAAAGTTCTAAAAAGAGACATATCTGAGCCCATTGTGGCCTACAGTGAAAAACCAAATTTCTTGAATGAAAACTGGAAACCAGCTACATGTGAAAATACTTTGTGATGTGTGGGTTTATCTCGCACAATTAAACCATTGTTTTGATTCAACATGTTGGAAACACTCTTCCTGTAGAATCTAAGAAAAAACATTTTTGAGCTCATTGAGAAGTATAGTGAAAAACTGCATATCCTGAAATAAAACTAGAAGCAAGATACGTGTGAAGTGTTTGTGATGTGTAGATTTGTCTCACCAAATGGAACCTGTGTCTTGATTCACCCAGTTGGAAACACTCTTTTTGTAGACTCTATGAAGGGACATTTCAGAGCCCATTGAGGCCTATTGGGAAAATCGATTATGCCATAATAAAAACTTGAAACTATCTATCTGTGAAAATACTTTGTGATATATGGATTCATCTCACAGAGTTAAACCGTTGTTTTATTCAACACCTTGGAAACACTATTTTTTAGAATCTACAAATAGAAATTTCTTTGCTTTTGAGACCTATAGTAAGAAAACGAATATCCCACGATAAAACTAGAGACAAGCTGTATGTGAAAATATTTTGTGATGTGTGTATTCACATAACTGATTGGCACCTGTGTTTTGATTCACGAGGTTGGAAATACTTTTTGTAGAATCTACAGAGGGACATTTCTGAGCCCATTGAGACCTATTGTGAAAAAACCGAATTTCCTGTGATAAAAACCAGAAACAGGGTATCTGTGAAAATCTTTTACGATGTGTGGATTCATCTCACAGAGGTTAACCTTTGCCTTGTTTCAACAGATTGGAAACACTCTTCCTGTAGAATCTACTTAGGGACAGTCCTGAGCCCATTGAGGCCTTTAGTAAAACTGAATATCCCATGATAAAACTAGAAACAAGCTATCTGGGAAAATGTTTGTGATGTGTGGTTTCATATCACAGAGTAAAATATTTGTTTTGATTTAAAAGGTTGAAACCACTCTTTTTGTAGTTTCTAGAAATGGATATTTCTGAACGTGTTGATGCTTATAGTAAAAAGCTAAATTTTCTGCAATATAAGCTAGAAACTATCTGTGAAAATGTTTTATGGTGTGTTAATTCATCTCTCAAAATTAAACTTTTGTTTTTATTCAACAACTTTGGAAAACTTTTTTTTAAAATAGAATTTACAAAGAACATTTCTGTTGCTCATTAAGGCTTATAGTGAAAACAGAATATCCCCTAAAATTTAGAACAAGTCTATCTGTGGAAATAATTTCCGATGTTGTGGTTTATCTCACAGAGTTAAACTTTATTTAATTCCACAGTTTGGAAACTTTTTTGGAGAATCTACGAAGGACATTTCTGAGCCCAAATCGAAACCCTACTTGAAAAAGCTAATATCCCGTGAATAAAAAACTACGAAAGCAGCTACTTGTGAAACGTTTTGCAACATGTGGATTTCGTATCAAGGTTTAAAACTTTGTTTTAATTCAACAGGTTGCAACCTTTTTTTGTACAATCTACGAAGAAACAATTTCTGAGCTCAACTGAGCAATATTTGGAAAAGTGATATCTCACAATACAAACTAGAACAAAGGCTATCTGTGGAAACGGTTTTGTGACGTGTGGATTCATCCCTCACAGAGTTAATCCTTTTGTTTTGATTCAATAGTTGAAAACTTTTTTTGTAGAATAATACGAAAAGACATTTCTGAGCCCTTTGAGTCCTATAGTTTAAAAAAAAAGAAATCTCATGATAAAAAGCTAAAAAGAAGCTCTTGAAATGCTTGTGATGTGTGAGTTCAATTCACAGAGTTTAAACCTATGTTTTCATTCAGCACCATTGAAACACT
Source organism: Rhinopithecus bieti (assembly GCF_001698545.2). Lineage (NCBI taxonomy): Eukaryota > Metazoa > Chordata > Mammalia > Primates > Cercopithecidae > Rhinopithecus > Rhinopithecus bieti. Next base: position 76,107 of record NW_016817205.1, on the reverse strand, counting down.
CTTTTGTAGAATCTTGAAAAGGACATTTCTGAGCCCATTGCAGAATTTCAGTGAAAAACTGAATTTCCCTCTATATAAGTGAAACAAGCTGAAGTGAAAATGGTTTGGTAATATGTGGAGTTTCATTCACCGAATGGAAACCTGTACTTTGGATTCAATAGGTTAAACACCTGATTTGTAGAATCGTGAAGGACATTTCTGAGCCCATTGAGGTCCCATTGGGAGAAACCTAATATTCTCGATATAAATTGGGAAAAATACTATCTGTGAAATACTCCAGGCCAATCACAGGCATTCTACATGGGAGGAGACTTTTTGGCCCCACCTCAGGCAGTCCCATAAGAGTAGAGACACTTGGTGACTTCAGGCTTCTGAGTGACGAGAGACTACCTGACCGACCCCAAGGCTTTATTATGATAGAGACAACCTGGCCATTGTAATGATAGAGAACACCGTCCATGACTCCAGGCAATCTAACACGAGAACTCCCAGCCGCCCCGACCAGGCTTTATTGTATAAGACAACCTGGGCAACCCTAGCATCATTAACGGGAGAGACTTCCAGGCCTGACTCGGCATTCCCTTTTTTCTTTTTTTTGAGACGGAGCTCACTGTGTCACACAGGCTAAAGTAGAGTGACAATGATCCAACTCACTGCAACTTCCATCTTCGGGGTTCAAGTGATTCTCTTGGCCTCAGCTGCCCGATAGCTGGGATTGCTGGTGTGCAGCCATGCATCCAACTAATTTTTTGCATTTTTAGCAAGAGATAGCATTTCACCATGTTGGCCAGGCTGCTCTTGAACTCCTGAGGTCAGTGATCCACCCCCTCCAGCCTTCCCAAAGTGCTTGGATTAACAACCCCAGGAAATTTAAGGAGATGAGACTTCTTGCTGGAACAAAGGCAACTTAATGATAGAGACCCTGATGGAACCCAAAGGCAATTCTAACGGGAGAAGATCCTTACATCTGACTCCCAGTATTCTAATGAATGGATACATTCTTGGCGACCTAGGACCTTAAAATGGTAGAGACTTCCAGCCAATCCCAGGCTTTCTAATGATATGAGACACCCAAATCCCCCCAGGCAATCTACTGGGAGGAGCATCCAAGCGACCACAAGCATTCTAATGGGAGAGATCCTGACTGATACTAGTACCTTATAGAAACATCTTGGGGAGGTCAAACTTCTAATGGTGGAGACTTCCCACTAACCCAGGGAAGCTAATGACGAGACACCTGGGGAGACCTCAGGCATGTCTAATGTGAGAGATTTCCCCACTAATACCCCCAGGGAAGCTAATGAAAGAGCCAACCTGGGAGACCTCAGGCATTCTAATGTGAGAGATACCAAGCCGACCCAAGGCAGTCTAATTACAGAGACACCTTAACGACCTAAGCATTGTAATGGGAGAGATTCCTGGCCAATCTCAAGCTGTCTAGTAATGGAGACACCTAGATGACTTCAAGCATTTTAATTGGGGAGTTCCCTGACCGACCACAGGCAGTAGAATTATAGAGACACCTGAACGATCACAGTCATTCTAATGAAAGAGACTCTAGGCTGACCTAAGGCATTCTAACTGGAGAGACTCCTTACCCACCCCAGGAAGTCTAATTATAGAGACACCTGGGTGACCCCAGGCATTCTAATGGGAGAGACTACTGGCTGAACCCAGGAAGTCTAATGATAGAAATACCTGGGCGACCCCAGGCATTCTAGTGGGAGAGACACCTGGCTGACCCCAGGTAGTCTAATGATAGAGAACCCAGGGCAACTCCGGGCATTCTAATGGGAGAGACTCCTAGCCAAATCCAGTAATTATCTCGAGAAAGACTCCTGGTTGATGCCAGAAAGTCTAATTTTAGAGACACACGGATGACCCCGGGCATCCTAATGGGAGAGATTCCCAACCAAACCCAGACATTCTAATGATACAGACATCTGGGTGACTCCAGGCATTTTAATGGGAGATTCTCCAGGCCAATTTTGGGCATTCTAAAGGGAAGCATTTTAATGTGAGCGGCTCAGGGCTGAACCCAGGCAGTCTAAGGATAGAGACAATTGCATGACTTTAGGCATTCTAATGGAAGAGACTCTGGGGAAAAGAGAGATTAGACTGTTACTGTGTCTATGTAGAAAGAAGACATAAGAAACTCCATTTTGTTCTGTACTAAGAAAAATTCGTCTGCCTTGAGATGCTGTTAATCTGTAACCCTAGCCTCACTCATATGCTTGCAGAAACATGTGCTGTGTTGACTCAAGGTTTAACGGATTTAGGATTGTGCAGGATGTGCTTTGTTAAAAATGTGTTTGCAGGCAGTATGCTTGGTAAAAGTCATCGCCGTTCTCCAGTCTCGAGTACCCAGGGACAAAATGCACTGCAGAAGGCTGCGGGGACCTCTGCCCGAGAAGTCCTGGATATTGTGCAAGGTTTCTCCCCACTGAGACAGCCTGAGATATGGCATCATGGGAAGAGAAAGACCTGACCAACCCCAGCCTGGCACCCATAAAGGATCTGTGCTGAGGAGGATTAGTGAAAGAGGAAGGCCTCTTTGCAGTTGAGATAAGAGGAAGGCATCTGTCTCCTGCTTGTCCCTGGGAATGGAATGTCTTGGTGTAAAACCCAATCATACATTCTATTTACTGAGAAGAAAACCACCTTATGGCTGGAGGTGAGACATCCTGGCGGCAATACTGCTCTTTACTGCACTGAGATGTTTGTGTAAAGTCAAACATAAATTTGGCCTATGTACACATTGAGGCATAGAACCTTTCCTTAAAATTATTTATGACACAGAGACCTTTGTTCACATGTTTTCCTGCTGTTGCTCTCCCCACCATTACCCTGTAGTCCTGCCACATCCCCCTCACTGAGATAGTAGAGATGGTGATCAATAAATACTGAGGGAACTCAGAGATCAGTACCGGTGTGGGTCCTCCATATGCTGAGCTCCAGTCCCCTGGGCCCACTGTTCTTTCTCCATACTTTGTCTCTGTGTCTTATTTATTTTCTCAGGCTTTCATCCCACCTGATGAGAAATACCCACAGGTGTGGAGGGGCTGGCCCCCTTCAAGACTCCTAGCTGAATCCAGGCTGCCTAATTATAAAGACAACTAGGAGACCCCAGGCATTCTAATGGTGCAGACTCCTGGCCTACCTCAGGCAATCTAATTATAGAGACACCTGGGCTAACCTAGGCATTCTAATGGCAGAAACTCCTGGTGAACCCAGACAGTCTAATGATAAAGACTCCAGGGAGACCCCAGGCATCTTAATGGGAGAAACTCCTGGCTGACCCCGGGCATTCTAATGACAGAGAAAGCTGGTTGACCCCAGGCTTTCAAATTGGAGACTACCATCAAACCCCAGGCAGTCTAATGACAGAGACACTTGGGTGACCCCAGGCATTCTAATGGGAGAGACTCCTGGCTGATCCTAGGCATTGAATAATGGAGACTACTGGGTGACAACAGGCAGTCTAATGATAAAGACAACTGAGACACCCTAGGCATTCTAATGGCAGAGAATCCTGGCAGACTTCAGGCATTCTAATTTGAGAGACTTTCAGCAGACACTGAGCAGTTTAATTGTAGAGACACCTGGGCGACTGAGGCATTTTAATAAAGGAGACTCCCAGCTGGACCCGGGCAGTCTGAAGATGAAGACACCTGGTTGACCTCAGGCATTCTAACGGGAGAGACTTATTGCTGATGCCAGGCAGTCTAATTATAGAGACACATTGGCAACCTCAGGCATTGTAGTGGGAGAGACTTCCGGCCAAACCCAGGCAGATTAATGATAGAGACACCTGGGCGACCCCAACCATTCTAAAGGGAGAGACTCCTAGCCGACTCCAGGCATTCTAATGGCAAAGATTCATGGCCGACCACTGGCAGTCTAAGAATAGAGACTCCTTTGTGACCCCAGGCATTCTAAAGGGAGAGACTCTTGGCTGACTTTAGTCAGTCTAATTATAAAGAAATCTAAGTGACCCCAGTCATTATAATGGGAGAGAGAGCAAGCCAACATAAGCATTCTAATGATAGAGATATCTGGGCAACCACAGGCATTCCAATGTGAGATTCCTGGCTGACTACAGGCAGTCTAATGATAGTGACACATGGGGGTCTCTGACCCCAGGCAGTCTAATGATAATGACACCCAAAAACACCAGACATTCTAACGGGAGAGCGTCCCAGCCAACCCAAGACAATTTAAAGATAAAGACACCTGGGCGACCCCAGGAATTCACATGGCCCACTCCAGGCATTCTAATGGGAGAGACTCCAGGCCTATTTAAGGCAGACTAATTATACAGACACCTAGGCCACCGCAGGCATTCTAATGGGAGAGACTCCTGGTCGACTTCTGGCAATCTAACATTAGAGATACTTGGGCGACCACAAGCATTCTAATGTGAGAGACTCCTCCCAACACAGGCAGTCTAATAATAGAGACATCTGGGCGACCACAGACATTCTAGTGGAAGAGACTCCTGGCTGAGCTCAGCATTCTAATGATAGAGACAGCTGGTCAACCCCAGGCTTTCTAATGGGAGAAACTCTCGGCTGATTCCAGGCATTCTAATGATAGACATTCAGGCAACAACAGACATTATAATGATAGAGACACCTGGGCGACCTCAAGCATTCTAAGAACAGAGATTCCTGGCTGACCCCAGGCATTCTAATGAAAGAGACTCCTGGCTGATCCCAGGCAGTCTAATTGTAGGGACACATGGGCAAACTCAGGCATTCTAATGAAAGAGAATACCAGCTGCTGACCCCAGGCAGTCTAATGATACACATTTGAATGAGAGTGACTCCTGGTCAACCCTAGGCTTCTAATGATAGGAACACCTGCGTGATTCTACAGATTCTAATGGGAGAGTCTCCCGAGCAACCCAAGGCATTCATATAAAAATGACACCAGGGAAAACACAGGCTTTCTAATGGGAGTGACTTCCGGCCGATCTCAGACATTTTTTTTTTTTTTCTTTTGAGACGGAGTCTCGCTCTGTCGCCCAGGCTGGAGTGCAGTGGCCTGATCTCAGCTCACTGCAAGCTCCGCCTCCCAGGTTTATGCCATTCTTCTGCCTCAGCCTCCCGAGTAGCTGGAACTACAGACGCCCGCCACCTCGCCTGGCTAGTTTTTTGTATTTTTTAGTAGAGACGGGGTTTCACCGTGTTAGCCAGGATGGTCTCGATCTCCTGACCTCGTGATCCACCCGTCTCAGCCTCCCAAAGTGCTGGGATTACAGGCTTGAGCCACCGCGCCCGGCCAATCTCAGACATTTTAATGGGAGAGACTTCTGGCTGACTCCAGGCAGTCTAAGTATAGAGACTCCAGAGTGACTTCAGGCATTCTAACAGGAGAGAGTTTTGGCTGACCACAGCCAGTCTAATCATAAAGACACCTGGGCAACCCAAGGAATTCCAAAGGGAGAGACACTTGGCCAACCTCAGGCAGTCTAATTATAGAGAACCCTGGGCGACCCCAGGCATTCTAATGGGAGAGACTCATGGAAGAACCCAGTCTTTCTCTTGGAAAAGACTCCTGACTGACTCCATAAAGTCTAATGATAGAAACATCCGGGTGACCTCAGGCATTCAAAAGGAAAGGTCTTTCTGCTGAGGGCAGGTAGTCTAATGCTATTATTAGACACCTGGGAAAACAGGTATTCTAATAGGAGAGACTCCCGGCTGAACACAGGCATCCTAATGACAGACACACCTGGTTGACCCCAGGCTTTCTAATGTGAGAGACTCCTGGTTGAAGAAGTTTAATTATAGAGACATCTGGGTGAACAAATGCATTCTAATGGCAGAAACTCCGAGCCAACACCAGGCATTCTAATGGGAGAGAATTATGGCTGGCCCCAGACAGTCTAAGGATAGAGAAACCTGGGTGACCCCAGGAATTCTAATGGGAGAAATTCATTGCTGACCACAAACAGTCTAAGGATAGAGACACCTGGAATCTTAGGAATTCCAATGGGAGAGACTTGTCCGACCCCAGGCATTCTAATAGGAGGGACTCCTGGCCAACCCTAGGCAGTCTCATAATAAAGACACCAGGTTGACACAAGGCATTCTAATGAAAGAGACTCCTGGCCCACCCAAGGCTTTCTCATTTTAGAGACACCTGGTGGACACCAGGCATTCTAATGGGAGACTGTCAGCCGAACTCAGGCAGTCTAATGATAGAGACACCTGGGCTACCCCAGGCATTCTAATGGGAGAGACTTTCATCTGAACCCAAGCATTTTAATGATAGAAACTCCAGGGTGACCATAGGCAGCCTAATCATAGAGATTCCTGACCAAACCAATGACATTCTAATGATAAAGCCACCTAGAGTGCCCCAGGCAGTCTAATGTTAAAGACAAATGAGTGACCCCAGGTATTCTAAAGGGAGAGGCTTCCACCCGCCCCTAGGCTGTCTAATAATGGAGACACCTGAGCTACAGCAGGCATTCTAATTCAAGAGGCTTGTAGCCAATTCCAGGCAGAGTAATCATAGAGAAACATGGGTGACTGCAAATATTCTCATTGGAAAGATTCCCAGTTGATGACAGACAGTCTAATGATGTGGATACTTGGACGGCCTCAGTCATTTTTTTTTTTTTTTTTTTTTTTTGCTTGAGATGCAGTCCTGCTCTATTGCCCAGGCTGGAGTGCAGTGGCGCTATCTCGGCTCACTGAAAGCTCCGCCTCCCAGGTTCACGCCATTCTCCTGCCTCAGCCTCCCGAGTAGCTGGGAGTACAGGCACCTGTCGCCATGCCTGGCTAATATTTTTGTATTTTTAGTAGAGACAGGGTTTCACTGTGTTAGCCAGGATGGAAGACCTCAGTCATCCTAATGAGAGACACTCCCGGCTGACCCCACGCATCCTAATGGGGAGACTCCCGGTTGACCCCAGACAGTCTAATTACAGAGACACCTGGGCGACCCCAGGCATTTTAATGGAAGAGACTCCTGGTCGAATTCAGGCTGTCTAATAATTGAGACACCTATTGACTACAGGCATTTTAATGCAAGAGACTCATTGCCAAACCCAGGCATTCTAAAGGGAGAGACTACTCTCTGGACCCAGCCAGTCTAATGATAAAGACACCTTGGCAATACCAGGCGTTTTAATGAGGGAGACTCCTGGTGGAACACAGGTAATCTAACGATAGAGACCCCAGGGCGACCCCAGGCATTTTAATCAGAAAGACTCCAGGGCAACCGCAGGTATTCTAATAATAGAGACACCTAGGTGATCTCAGGCATTCTAATGAATGAGACTTCCAGCTGACCTCAGGCATTTTAATGAGAGAGGCTCCCGGTCAACCACAGGCATTCTAATGTGAGAGACTCTCAGCAAACACCAGGTATGCTAATGTGAGAGGCACCCAGCCTAACACATATGTTCTAATTGGAGAGATTCCTGGCCAATCCTATGCAGTCTAATGATAGAAACACCTGTGCAACCCCAGACATTCTAATGAAAGAGACTCCTGGTTGACCCCAGGCAGTCTAATGATAGAGACACCTGGGCAACATTTCTGAGTTCTCTGAGGCCTATGGTGAAACAAGCTAACTGTGAAAATGCTTTGTGATGTATGGAACAATCTAGCAGAGTTAAAACTTTTTTTAATTTAAAAGGTTGTTAACACTCTTTTTGAAGAATCTATGAAGGAACATTTCTGAGTGCATGGAGACCAATAGTGAAAAACAAAATTTCTTGTGATAATAACTAGAAACAAGCATCTGTGAAAATGCTTTGCCATGTGTGAATTAGAGTTAAACCTTCGTTTTGTTTCACAGGTAGGAAAGACTCTTTTTGTAGAACCTAAGAGGGGTCATTACTCAGGTCATGAAGGCCTACAGTAAAAAATCAAATCCCCTACGACAAAAACTGGAAACAAGGTTATCTGTGAATATGCTTTGAGATATGTAGATTCAACTCAGGGAAGGGAACCTGTGTTTTAATTCACCAAATTGGAAACGCTGTTCTTGTAGGATCAATGAAGGTATATTTCTGAACCCGTTGAGTCTTCTAGTAAAAAACTGAATATCCCCTGATAAAAACTAGAAACAAGCTATCTGTAAAAATGCTTTGCCATGTATGGATTCATGTAAAAGGCTTAAACCATTGCTTTGATTTACCTGGTTGGAAACACTCTTTGTGTAGAATCTATGAAGGGACATTTCTGAGCTCACTGAAGCCCATAGGATTTTGAGTTTTGATTCACCAGGTTGGAAACACTTTGTTATAAAATCTACAAAAAAAAAAAAAAAAAAAAAAAAAAAAAAATTCTGAGCAAATTCAGGCCTATAGTGAAAAAACGAATATTTCATGAATAAAAACCAGGAACAAGCTATTAGTGAAAATTCCTTGGGATATGTGGATTCATCTAAAAGACTTAAACCACTGTTTTGATTCACCTGGTTGAAAACACTCTTTTTGTAGAATCTATGAAGAAATATTTCTGAGCCCATTGAGGCCCATAGTGAAAAACGAGAATACCTGTGATAAAAACTAGTGATGTGAAACATGTGAAAATGCTTTACAATGTGTGAAATTACCTTGCAGAGTTAAACCATTTTTTGATTCAAAAAGTTGGAAACACTTTTTTTGTGGATTCTATGAAGGGACAATTCTGAGCCCATTGAGTGCTATACTGAAAAACTGAATATCCCATAATATAAACTAGAAACAAGCTATCTGTGAAAGGGATTTATGTGTGGATTCATTTCACAGAGTTAAACCTTCATTTTGATTCAGCAAGTTAGAAACACTCGTTTTGTGGAACCCATGAAGGTACATTATTGAACCCATAAATGCCTATAGTGGAAAACAAAATATGTTGCAATAAAAGCTAGAAACAAAATATCTATGAACATACTTTCAGATGTGTGGTTTCATCTCTATTAATAAAACCTGTGTTTTGACTTATCCGATTGGAAATGCTGTTTCTGTAGAATCTACAAAGGGACATTTCTGAGCGCATTGAGGACTATAGGAAAAAATCAAATATTCCACTATGCAATCTCTAAACAAGCTATCTGTGAAAATGTTTGGTGACGTGTGGATTAATCTCACAGAGTTAAACCTCTTTCATGATTCAACTGGTTGGAAACACTTTTTTGTAGATCTACAAAGGGAAATATCTGAACCCATTGAGGCCTATAGTGAAAAACCAAATATCCCACAATGGAAACTAAAAACAAGGTATCTGGGAAAATACTTTCTGATGTGTGGATTCATCTCACTGAATGGAACCCGTATTTTGACTCACCAGGCTGGAAACACTCTTTTTGTAGAATCTACAAAGGGACATTTCTTTTTTTTCTTTTTTTCATTTTTTGAGACAGAGTCTTGTTCTGTCACCCAGGCTGGAGTGCAGTGGTGCGATCTTGGCTCACTGCAAGCTCTGTCTCCTGGGTTCATGCCATTCTCCTGCCTCAGCCTCCCGAGAAGCTGGGACTACAGGCACCCACCCCCACCCCGGCTATTTTTTTTTTTTTTTGTATTTTTATTAGAGACTGGGTTTCAACGTGTTAGCCAGGATGGTCTTGATCTCCTGACCTCGTGATCCACCCACCTCAGCTGCTGAAAATGCTGGGATTACAGGTGTGAGCCACCATGCCCAGCCTACAAAGGGACTTTTCTAAGCACATTGAGGCCTATAAAAAAATCTAAATGTCCTGCAATAAAAACTAGAAACAAGATATCTGCAAAACTGCTTTGTGATGTGTGAATTAATCACACCGAATGGAACCTGTGTTTTAATTCAACAGATTGGAAGCACCTTTTTGTAGACTCTATAAAATATTTCTGAGACCATTTTGACGTATAGTGAAAACCTGAATGTCTTGTGATAAACACTAGAAACAAGCTCTCTGTGAAAATGCTTTCTGAAGTGTGGATTTATTTCAAGGAATAGAACTTGTGTTTTTATTCATCAGGTTGGAAACATGCTTCCTGTGGAATCTACAAGGAAATATTTCTGAGCCAATTGAGGCCAATATTGAAAAACTGAATTTCTTATGATAAAAACTGGAAACAAGTTTTCTGTGAAAATGCATTCTCATGTGTCAAATAAGCTCATAGATTTAAACCTCTCTTTTAATTCAACAGTTTGGTAGCATTCCTTCTGTAGAATCCATGAGGAAATCTTTCTAAACCCACTGGAGCCTATAGTGAGAAACTGAATATCCCATGATAAAACTTAGAAACAAGTTGTCAGCCGGGTGTGGTGGCTCAAGCCTGTAATCCCAGCACTTTGGGAGGCTGAGACGGGTGGATCATGAGGTCAGGAGATCGAGAACATCCTGGCTAACACGGTGAAACCCCGTCTCTACTAAAAAAATCCAAAAAACTAGCCGGGCGAGGTGGCAGGCGCTGTAGTCCCAAATACTCGGGAGGCTGAGGCAGGAGAATGGCTTGAACCTGGGAAGCGGAGCTTGCAGTGAGCTGAGATCCGGCCACTGCACTCCAGCCTGGGTGACAGAGCGAGACTCTGTCTCCAAAAAAAAAAAAAAAAAAAGAAACAAGTTGTCTGTGAAAATGCTTTTCCATGTATACATTCATCTCACAGATTTAAGCCATTTTTTTGATTCAGTAGATTGGAAACACTCTTCTTGTAGCATCTATGAATGGACACTTCTGAGTCCATGAAGTCCTATAGTGAAAATCTGAATACCCAAGATAAAAACTGAAAATAAGCTACTTCAGAAAATGTTTTGTAGTGTGAATATTCATCTCACAGAGTTTAAGCTCTTTTTTGATTCAACAAGTTGGCTACAGTTTTTTTTTTTTTTTTTTTTTTTTTTTTTTTTTTTTTTTTTTTTTGTAGAATATAGCAAGGGACGTTTCTGAGCCCACTGAGGACTATCGTGAAAATCCTAATACTCTGTATAGAAAACTAGGAAGAAACTCTCTGTGAAAATGTTTTGTGATGTGAGCATTCATCTCACAGATTGGCTCCTGTGTTTGGATGAACGAGGTTGGAACCTGTTTTTTGTAGAAAACACAAAAGAGAATTTCTAAGAAGATTGAGGCCAATAGTAAAAAACTGAATATCACACAATAAAAAAGAGAAACAAGCTATTTGTCAAAATGCTTTGTGATGTGCGGATTTATCTAAAAGAGTTAAACCATGGTTTTGATTCACCAGCTTGGAAACCCTTTTTTTGTAGGATCAATGAAGGGACATTTCTGAGACCATTGAGGCTGGTACTGAAAAACAGAATAGTTTGTAAAGAAAACTAGAAAAAAATTATTGGTGAAAATACTTTCTGATGTGTGGATTCATCTCACCAAATGGGACCTGTGTTTTGATTCATCAGACTAGAAACAGTTTTATTGTACATTCTATAAAAGGACATTTCTGAACCCATTGAGGCCTACAGGAAAATCCAAATATCCTGTGATGAAAACTAGGAACAAGCTATCTGTGAAAATACTTTTTGATGTGTGCATTCACCTCACCAAGTTAAACTGCTGTTTCTATTCACCAGATTGGAAACCATCTTTTTGTAGAATTCATGAAGGGACATTTCTGAGACCTTTGAGACCTACAGTGAAAAGCCAAATATTCCTCATTAAAATTAGAGACCAGCTAATTGTAAAATGTTTGGCCATGTGTAGATTCATCTCACAGTTTTGAACCTTTGTTTTAATTCAACACTTAGGAAACACTTTTTTTGTAGAATCTGCGAAAAAATATTTCTGAGCCTATTGAGGCCTACAATAAGAAACCTAATATGCCATGATAAAAACTAGAAACAAGATACCTGTAAAAATATTTTGTGATGTGTAAATTCATCTCACAGAATGGAACCTGTATTTTGATTTACCAGATCAGAAGCCCTCTTTTTGTAGAATATATGAAGGTACAATTCTGAGTTTGTTGAGGCCTATTGTGAAAACCAAATATCCCAGGATAAAACTAGAAACAAGCTATGTGTGAAAACTCTTTCTGATTTGTGGATTCATCTCACAGAGTTAAACCTTCGCTTTGATTCAGTGGATTAAAAATACACCTTTTCTGGAAACAACAAAGTGACATTTCTTAACCCACTGAGGCCTGTAGTGAAAAACAGAATATCACAAAACAGAAACTAGGAAGAAACTATCTGTGAAAATGCTTCATGATGTGTAAGTTCATCTCACAGAGTTAAGCCTTTGTTTTAATTCAACCTGTTAAAAACACTCTTATTGTAGAAACCAGGAGGGGACATTTCTCAGCTGATTGAGGCCTATTGTGATAAATCAAGTATCCCATGATAGAAACTAGAAACAAACTGTCCATGAAAACACTTATTTATGTGTGGATTTATTTCACAGAGCTAAACTTTTTTTTTTCAACAGGTTGGAAGCACTCTGTATAGAAGCTGCAAAGGGACATTTCTGAACCCATTGATGCCAATAGTAAAAAACTGAATGTCTTGTCATAAAAACAAGAAACAAGCTATTGGTGAAAATGCTATGCAATATTTGGATTCATCTCACAGAGTTAAACTTTGTGTTTACTGAAAACTCTGAAAAAAAACTCTTTTGTAGAATCTACAAAGGGACATTTCTAAGCCCATTGAAGCCTAGAGTGAAAACATAATATCCCAAGATGAAAACTATTATTAAACTATCTGTGAAAATGTTTTGCAATATGTGGATTCATCTCGTGAAGATAAATGTTTGTTTTGGTTCAAAATGTTGGAAACACTCATTTGGTAGAATCTAAAATGAGAGATTTCTGAACCTTTTAAAGAGTATAGTGAAAGATAAAATATTTTGCTATGAAAACTAAAAATAAGCTACATATGAAAATGCTTTGTGATGTATGAATTCATTGCACTGAATGGAACCTGTGTTTTGATTCACCAGGTTGGAAACACTCTTTCTGTAGAATCTATGAAGAGACATTTCTGAGCCCATTGAAGCTTATAGTGAAAAGTTGAATATCCCATAAAAAAACTAGAAACAAGTTATCTGTGAAAATGAATTGTTTTGTGTAGATTCATCTCATCAAGTGGAAACTATATTTTGATACACTAGGTTGTTAACACTATTTCTGTGGAAATGATGAAGAAATATTTCTTAGCCCATATAGGCATATAGTGACAAACTGAATTTCCTGTGACAAAAATCAGTAACAAGCTATCTGTAAAATGCTTTGAAATGTGTGGATTTATGTCACAGACTTCACTGAAAACTCTGTTTTCATTCAACAGGTTGCAAAATCTCTTTTGCAGAATCTATGAAAAAAACATTTCTAAGTCCATTTAGGCCTACAGTTAAAAAAAAAGTCCTCAAATAAAAATTACAAACAACTTGTCTGTGAAAATACTTTGCAATGTGTGGTTTTATCTCACAGACTTAAACCTGTGTTTTGATTCAACAAGTTGGGAACACTCTTTTTTTTACAATCTACAAAAGGACATTTCTGAGCCTATTGAGGCTTATAGTGAAAAAAACAAATATCCCATGATAAAAACTAGGAGAAAGATATCTATGAAAATGCTTTGTGATATATAGATTCATTTCACAAAGTTAAACCTTTGTTTATGTTCACTAGGTTGTAAACTGTTTTTGTAGAATCTACAAAGGAACATTTCTGAGTCCATTGAGGCCTATTGTGAAAAACCAGCTATCCTGACATAAATACTAGAAACAAGCTCTCTGTAATAATTCTTTGCAATATGTGGATTTATCTCACATAGTTGAAACTTTGTTTTGATTCTACAGGTAGTAAACACTCCTTTTATAGAATCTCTGAGAAAACCTTTCTGAGCTGATTAAGCCCTAGAGGGAATATCTGTTGATAAAAAATAGAAACAAGCTATCTGTGAAAAGGCTTTGTGATGCATAGATTCATCTCACATAATCAAAACTTTGTTTTGATTCTACAGGTTGGAAACACTGTTTTTGTAGAATCTACGAAGGAAAATTTCAGAGCCCATTGAGGTCTATAGTGAAAAACCAAATATCCTGTGATAAAAACTAGAAAGAAGCTATCTGTGAAACCACTTTGTGATGTGTGTATTCATCCCACAGAGTGAAACCTTTCTTTGAATTCAGCATGTTGGAAACACTCTTTTTGTAGAATCTATGAAGGGATATTTCTGAGCATATTGAGGCCTGTAGTGTAAAACAGAATATACCCCAACAAATATTAGAAACAAGCTATCTGTGAAAGTGCTTTGTGATGTGTGGATTCATCTCAACCAAGGAAACATGTGTTTGAATCACCAGGTTGGAAAAACTTTTTTTTATACTATATGAAGGGAGATTTCTGAGCCCATTGAGGCTTATAGTAAAAACATGAATATTTTGTGATAAAACTAGAAAGACGCTATCTGTGAAAATGCTTTTCAATATGTGGATTCATCTCACATAGTTAAACCTTTGTTTTGATTCAAAAGGTTGGAAATATTATCTTTGTAGAATCTTTGAAGGGACATTTCTCAGCCAATTGAGTCAAATAGTGAAGAACTGAATATTTTGCAATAAAAACTTCAAAGAAACTATCTTGTGAAAATGCTTTGCCATGTGTGGATTCATGTCACATAGCTAAAACTTTATTTTGATTCAAAAGATTGTAATCACTCTTTCTGTGGAATCTACGAAGGGACATGGAATCAGGTTATCAGGAAAAATGCTTTGCAAAGTGTGGATTCGTATCACCCAATGGAAATTCTGTTTGGATACACCTGGTTGGAAAACTTTTTTTGTACAATCTAGGAAGGAACATTTTTGAGCCCATTGAAGCCAATAGTAAAAAACTGAATATCTAGTGATAAAAACTTAAAGCAAGCTGTCTGTGAAAATGTTTTTTAATATGGGCATTCACCTCACAAATTTAAACCTGTGTTTTGATTCAACAGGTTATAAACACTCTTATCGTAGAATCTACAAAGGTACAGTTCTGAGCCCGTTGAGGCCTATATTGAAAAACCATATATCCTGTGATAAATACTTGAAGCAAGCTATCTGGGAAAATGTTTTTGATGTGTGTATTTATCTTACAAAGATAAACCTATGTTTTGAGGCACCAGGTTGGAAACACTCTTTTTATTGGTCTACGAAAGGATATTTTTGAGCCCAGTGGGGCTGACAGTGAAATACCAAATATCCCAAGGTAAAACCAAAACAAGCTATCTGCAAAATCATTAGTTATGTGTGGATTCATCTCACCAATTAGAACATGTGTTTTAATTCACCAGGTTAAAACACTCTTTTGTGGAATCTATGAAGGGAAATTTCTGAGCCCATTGAGGTCTATACTGAAAAACCAAATATCCCATAATGAAACTAGAAACTAGCTGTCTGTGAAAATGCTTTTCGATGTGTGAATTAATCTCACAGGATTAAGCCTTTGTTTTAATTCGACAGGTTGAAAATACTTTTTTAGTAAATTCTACTAAGTGACATTTTTGAGGCCTTAGAGACCTGTTGATAAACACTGAATATTTTGTGATAAAAACTAAAAACAAATTATCTGTTAAAATGCTTTGTAATCTGTGGATTTATCTCACCAAATGGAAGCTATATTTTGAATTACCAGGTTGGAATTATTATTATTATTTTTTTTTTTTTGTAGAATCTACAAAGAGACATTTCTGAGCCCATTGAGGGCTACAGAGAAAACCGAATATTCTACAATAAAACTAGAAATAAATGGTCTGTGAAAATGCTTTGTGATGTGCAAATTCATGTCACCAAATGGAACCTGTGTTTTAAATTACCGTGTTGGAAATTTTTTTTGTATAGTCTATGAAGGGACCTACCTAAGCCCATTGAGCTCTACAGTAAAAAAACAAATATTTCACATTAAAACTACAAACAAACTATCTATGAAAATGCTTTATGATGTGTGGAGTTATCTAACCAATTTAAACCTGTTTTGATTTGCCACATTGGAAATACTCTTTTTGTAGAATCTGCAAAGGGACATTTCTGAGCCCATTGAGACCTATTGTGGAATACCAAATATCCTGGGATAAAAACCATAAAAAAATTCTATCTTTGAAAAAGCTTTTGTCATGTGGATTCATCTCAAAGAGTTAAACCTTTGTTCTGATTCAACAGGTTGAAAACACTCTTTTTGTAGGTTCAACAAGGAAACATTTCTGAGCCCATTGAATCCTATAGTGAATAACCAAACATTTCACCATAAAAATCTGAAGCAAGATATCTGTGAAAATGCTTTATAATCTGTGGATTTATCTCAAGAAGAGAGAACCTGTGTTTTGTTTCACCAGATTGGAAACAATCATTCTGTAGAATCTATGAAGGGACATTTCTGAGCCCAGTGAAGCCTATAGTAAAAAACCAAGTATCCCAAGGTAAAAACTAGAAACAAGCTATCCGTGAAAATCCTTAATCATTTGTGGATTCGTCTTACTGAAAGAACCCGTGTTTTGATTCGTCAGGTTGGAAACACACTTTTTGTAGAATTTATGAAGGGACAATTTTGAGATCATTGAGGCCTATAGTGAAAAACTGGATATCCTGCAATAAAAATTTAAAATAAACCATCTTTGAAAATGCTTTGTGATGTGTGGATTTATCTCACAGAGTTCAATCTTTGTTTTGATTCTCGAGCTTGTAAATGTTCTTTTTACACAATCTATGAGGAGACATTTCTGAGGCTAATGAGGTCTGGAGAGAAACACTGAATATTCTGTGGTAAAATGTAGAAACAAACTGTCTGTGAAAATGCGTTTGTGATATGTGGATACATCTCATGGTATTATATCTGTGTTTTGATTTACCAGGTTTCAAACACTTTTTTGTAGGATCTATGAAGGGACATTTCTGAACTTATTGTGGTTTATAGTGAAAGACAAAATATCTACTGATAAAAACTAAAAACAATCTATTTGTGATGATATCTTGCAATGTGTGGAGTCATCTCACCGACTTCAACTTTTGTTTTGATTCAACAGGTTGGGAACACTCTTTTTTAAGAATCCATTAAGTGACATTTGTTAGCCTATTGAGGACTACAGTGAAAAACTGAGTATTTCCTGATAGTAACTAGAAACAAGCTATCTGTGAAAATGCTTTCTAAGTTGTGGATTAATCTCAAAGAATGTAATCAGATTTTCAATTCATCAGGTTGAAAACACTTTTTTTGTAGAATCTACAAAGGGATATTTGTGAACCCAATGAGGCCTATAGTGAAGAACAGAATATCCCATGATAAAAACTAGAAACAAGCTATCTGTGAAAATACTCCTGGCTGACTTCAGTCATTCTAATGAAAGAGACTCCTGGCCAACCCCGGGCAGTCTAAGAATAGAAATACTTTGGCAACCCCAGGCATTCTAATGGGAGAGACTCCCAGCTGATCACAGGCATTTTAATGATAGAGACAACTGTGTGAACCAAGGCATCATTATGGCAGAGACTCCAGGCTGACCCCAGGCATTCTAAATAGAAAGACTTCTTGCCAAATGCAGGCACTCTAATGATAGAGACACATAGCTGACTCCAGTAATTCTAATATGAGAGACTCCCGGCTGACCACAGGCAGACTAATGATAGAGACACATAGGCAACTTCAGGCATACTCATAGGAGAGACTCCCAGCCGACCCCAAGTGGCCTAATGACAGAGACACCCGGGAGAACCCAGTCATTCTAATAGGAGGAACTTCTGGTTGACCCCAGGCAGTCTAATGATAGAGTCACTGGGCAATTCCAGGCATTGTAATAGGAGACTCCCAGCTGACATCAGGCATTCTAATGGGAGAGACTCCTGACCAACACGAGGCACTCTAATGATGGAGACACCTCAATGACACTAGGCATTCAAATGGGTGAGACTCAAGGCCAACCAAAGGCAGTCTAATGGTAGATACACCTGGGAAACCCCATGCATTTCAATGGAAGATACTTTCTACCAACCCTAGTGTAGAAAGTGGAAAGTTCCTCTTCAAAGTTTCCCTTCTTGTTAAATAATAAGTGTTACAAATAATAGTTTCTTTTAAAAACTAACTTCCTTCAAGCCTCCTTGCTTTAATTCTAAGACTCTTTGTTAAGCCCCATCCTATGTAACTGTTAGACATAAGGGAATAAGTACATTCTATGTCTTCGTACTTTAACCAAGATATTTGTTCTAGACATGCTCAAGCATGTCCCAGCTCACAGCTTATGTTCCTTCCTTATTTGGAAATATTACTTTTCTAAGTTCTTTTGCAAGCAACTTCCTCTTTTCCTTTTGTTCTCCATTACCTTTACCTATTCAGGAAAGTTTTAAGTTATTAGCCAATCAGGTTTAGCTTAGACTGTAAGGTCCAGCTCCCACCAATGGAGATAGGACTCAGTAGTAAGGACCCAATGCATATGGGATAAATATACTTGCCCTTCTTTGTTCAGTGTGCTTTCATGGCAGGATTGCTGACCGACAGCACCCTTTCTGCAGAAAGTAAAATTGTCTTGCTGAGAAAATTATTTGTCTTAACAGTAGCTCTTCTTTTCAGCAAAAAGGAATGAACATTTCTAACACCCAAGCATTCTAATGATAGAGACATTGGGGCATCCTCAGGCATTCTAATGGGAACAATTCTTGGCCTATCCCAGGCAGTCTAAAAATAGAGACTCCTGGACTAACCCAGGTGTGACCCCAGGCTTTCTAATGGGAGAGACTACTGGCCGACCACAGGCAGTCTAATGATACAGTCCCATGGGCAACCCCAGAAATTATAATGGGAGAGACCTTAGGCTGACCTCAGCCATTCGAATGATAGAGACAGCTGAGCCAACCCAGGGGTTCTAATGATAGAGACACCTTGACTACCCCAGCCATGGCAGAGACTCCTGGCTGACACTAGGCATTCAAATGGGAGAAACTCCTAGTCGACCTCAGGCAGTCCTAATGATAGAGGTACATTATTAATTCAAGGCATTCTAATTGGAGAAACTCCTGGCCAAACCTAGGTATTTTAATGGGAAAGACTCCTGGCTGATTCCAGGCAGTTTAAGGATACAGATACCTAGGTGACACAAGGTGTTCTTTTTCTTTTCTTCTTTTTTTTTTTTTTTTTTTTTTTTTGTTTTTTTTTTTTTTTTTTTTTTTTTTTTTGAGTCTTGCTCTGTTGCCCAGGCAGGAGGGCAGTAGCATGATCTTGGCTCACTGCAAGCTCTGCCTCCTGGGTTCACTCCATTCTCCTGCCACAGCCTCCCAAGTAGCTGGGACTACAGGCACCCACCACCATGTTTGCCTAATGTTGTTGTGTTTTTAGTAGAGATGAAGTTTCACTGTGTTAGCCAGGATGGTGTCCATCTCCTGACCTCGTGATCCACCCCTCTCAGTCTCCCAAAGTGCTGGAATTACAGGCGTGAGCCACCATGCCCAGCTGACCCCAGGTATTTTAATGGGAAAGACTTCTGGCCAACCCCAGGCAGTCCAATTATAGAGACACCTGGGCTTATCCAGGCATTTTAATTGGAGAGACTTGCATCCAAACTCAGGCAGTCTAATGATAGAGACCCTGAATGCCTCCAGGCATTCTAATGTGAAAGTCTATCTGCCGACCCCAGGCATTCTAATGGCAAAGATTCCTGCTTGATACTATGCAGTCTAATATTAGCGAAACCTCTGTGACACCAGGCATTCTAATGAGAAAGGCTCCTGGCCCTCCCCAAGCTGACTAACGATAGAGACACCTGGGTCACTTTAGGCATTCTAAAGAGAGAGACTTTGGGGCGACCCCAGGCATTCGAATGAAAAAGAAACCAGGGCAATCCAAGGCATTGTAATGAGAGAAACTTCTGGTTGACCCCAGACGCTCTAACAATAAAGACACCTGGGCAACCCCAGGCATTCTAATGGGAGAAACTCCTGGCTGACCCCAAGCAGTCTAATGAAACAGACACCTAAAGGACGCCAGTCATTCTAATGGGAGATTCCTGAAAGGCTGCATACAATCTAATGATAGAGGCACCTTGGGGACCCCAGGCATTCTAATGGGAGAGACTCCCAGCCAACCACAGGCAGTCTAATGTAACAGACACCTGAGCGATCCCAGGCATACTAAAGGTGAGACTCCTGGTCAACACCAGGCTGTCGAATAATAAAGACACCCGGACAACCTCATTCATTCTAACAAGAAAGACTCCTGGCTGAGCCTACACAGTCTAATTATAAGGACACCAAGGATACAACAGGCATTCTAAGTTAAGAGACTCCAAGCCAACCTCAGGCCATCTAATGATAGAGACAGCTGGGTGAGCCCAGGCATTTGAATGGGAGAGAAACCCGGCCAACCACAGGCAATCTAATTATAGAGACAACTGGGTGACCCTAGGCATTCTAATAGGAGAGAATTCCGAACTACCCCAGGTATTTTAATGACAGAGGCACCTGGGGGACCCCAGGCATTCTGATCGGAGAGACTCCCAGCCTACCTCATTCTCTTGGGACAGAATTTTGGCTGATTCTAGGCAGTCTAATTATAGATACAACTGAACGACCTCAGGCATTCTAATTGGAGAGACTCCCATCTGACCACAGGCTGTCTAATGATAGAGCCAACTGAGGCACTTCAGACATTCCAATGAAAGACACTGTAGGTTGACACCAGGCATTCCAATGATGAAGAAACCATTGCAATACCAGGCATTCTAGCAGAATAGACTTTTGGCAGACCCAAGGCATTTAATGAAAGAGACTCCTGGCCAATCCCAGGCTGTCTAATGATAGAGACATCTGGGTGACTTTTGGCATTCCAACGAGAGAAACTCTCAGCCGGTCACAGGCATTCTATGCTAAAGATACCTAGACCACCACACACATAATAATGGGAAACACTCCCAGGGACCCAAGTCATTCTAATGGGAGAGATTCCTAGCTGACCCTGGAAATCAATTGGTAGAGTCACCTGGGCAACCCAGGCATTTTAATGGCAGGGAGTCACTGCTGAACCTAGGCAGCTTAATGATAGAGACACCTGGGTGACCCAAGTCATTTTAATGTTAGAGATTTCCAGTGGAATTCAGGCAGTGTAATGATAGAGACATGTGGGAGATCCCAGGCATTCTAATTTGAGGGACACCCGGGCAACTCCAGGCAGTTTAATGAGAGAAGCACCTATGTAACCCAAAGAATAATATCAAAAGAGATTCTCGGCTGACCCCAGGGGGCCAATTGACAGAGACACCTGGGTGACAGCAGGCATTCTAATGAAAGAAATGCTTGGCCAACCCCAGGCAATCTAATTATAGGAACACCTGGGTGATGCAAGACATTCTAATAGGAGAGACTCCTGGTTAAGGCCAGGCAGTCTAATGATAGAGACACTTGATTAAAACCAGGCAATTTAATGGAAGACAGTCGTGGCCAATGCCAGGCAATTTAATTATAGAGAAATCGGGGAATTACAGTCATTCTAATGGGAGTGACTCCTGACGGATCCAGTCATTCTAATGGGAAAGACTCGTGGCCTACCCCAGGCTGTCTAAGAATAAAGACACCTGGTGCATCACAGGCATTTTAATTGGAGAGACTCCCAGGAGACCCCAGGCAATCTAATGATAGATACCTTAAGGACCTCAGGCATTTTAAAGAGAGACACACCCAGTCGAACCCAGGCAGTCTAATGATAGAGACACAACATCAACCCCAGGCATTCTAATGGGAGAGATGCCCACCGGACCCTAGGCATTTTAAGGGGAGACTTGTGGCCAACCACAGGCAATCTTAGGATAAAGACACCTGATGGGCCACAGACATTCTAATGGGACAGACTCCTGGCTGACCCCTGACAGTCTATTTATAGGCACACAGGGCTATTACAGTCATTCTAATAATAGAGACCCCAGGCATTCAAATTGGAAAGACTCCCGGCCAAATACAGGCAGGCTAAAGGTAGAGTCACCAGGGCGACCCCAGGCATTCTAATGGGAGAGACTACTGGTCAAACCCAGAAAGGCTGGGAAAACCCAGGCATTATAATGGAAGAGACTCCTGGTGGACTCAGGTCAGTACAATAGAGCCACGTGGGCAAGCCCAGGCATTCTAATGAGAAAGATGTACAGTCAAACACAGGCAGTCTAATGATGGAAACACCTGGGTGACACCAGGCATTCTAGTGGGAGAGACTCCCAGAGGACCTTAGGCATTCTAATGATATAGACACCTGGGCGACAACAAAGCATTCTAATTAGAGACTATCAGCTGCCCCCATGCATTCTAATGGCAGAGACCCAGGTCCGACCCCAAGCAGTCTAAGGATAGAGACACTTGGGTGACCCAAGACATTCTAATGGGAGAGACTCCTGGCCGAACTCAGGCATTTTATAGAGACACCTGGGTGACACAAGGCATTCTAATGGGAGAGACTCCCAGCTGACCCCAAGCAGCCTAATGATAGAGACAATTTGGCGATTCCTAGAATTCTTGTGGGAGAGACACCTAGCTGACCACAGGCAGGAGTGGTCAAGAGAGACACCTGGGCCTCTCCAGGCATTCTAATAGAAGATATTCCTGCTGATTCCAGTCACTCTAATGACAGAGACAGCTAAACGACCTCAGGCATTCAAATGGGAGAAACTCCTGGCCCACCCCAGACATTCTAATGGTAGCAACTGTTGGCTGACACCATGCAGTGTAATAATAAAGACACCTGGGAGACTCGAGGCATTTTAATAGGAGAGACTCCTGGATAACACTAGGCAGTCTAATGATAGACATAACAGAGCGATTCCTGGCATTCTAATGGGAAAGATTCCCATCTGGCCAAAGGCAGTCTAAAGATAGGAACAACTGGATGACACACGCATTCTAATGGAAGAGGCTCCCAGGAGACACTAGGCAGTTCAATGATAGAGATTCCTAGGCAACCCAAGACATTGAATGGGAGAGACTCGAGGTCGATCACAGGCACTCTAAAATAAGAGATTTCTGGCAGAACTAAGACAGTCTAATGATAGACATCTGGATGATTCCAGACATTCAAATGGGAGAGACTCCTGGAAGAATCTAGACGTTCTAATTGTAGAGACACCCTGGCAACCACAGGTATTCTAATGTGAACGACTCCTGACCAAACCTAGACAGTCTAATGATAGAAACACCTAGACAATGCCAGGCATTCTAAAGGGAGAGACTCTTGGCCAAATCAAGGATGTCTAATAATAAAGACCCCTGGGCGACAGTAGGCATTCTACTGGGAGAGACTCCTGGCCTATTCCAGGCATTCTAATGATAAAGACGACTGGGTGATGCCAGGCATTCTAATGGGAGAGACATCTGGGTGACATAAGGCATTCTAATGAGAGAGATTGATGGCAGATCCCAGGCATTCTAATCATAGAGAAAACTGAGTGATCCCAGGAATTCTAATGGGAAAGACGCCTTGCTGACCTCAGGAATGCTAATGCAAAAGACTTCCAGCCCACCCCAGGCATTCTAATAAAAGAGACTCCCAACCGCCACCAGTGAGTCTAATGACACAGACACATGGGTGACAGCATGCTTTCTAATGGTAGAGACTCCAAGAAGACCCTAGGCATTATAATAAAGACACCCAGGTCACCCCAAGAATTATAATCCAAAAGACTCCCGGCTGACGCCAGGCATTCTGATGGGAGAGAAGCCTGGCCGACCCCAGGCAGTCTCATAATAAAAACACCTAGTCAATTTTAGGCATTTTGATGAGAGAGACTCTTGGCCAGCCCCAACTCCAGGTAGTTTAATCGTAGAGACACCAGGGCGACATCAGGTGTCATCCTAATACCAGAGATGACCCTAGGCAGTCTAAGAATAATGACACCTGGGTGACCCCACTAACTTAAATGGGAGAGACTCTTAGATTATGCAGGAAAACTAATTATAGAGACACCTGGGAGACATCAGACATTCTAATGGTAGAGGATACTGGCTGACCTCAGGTAGACTAATGGTAGAGACACCTGGGAGATGCCAGGCATTTTAATGGGAGTTACTCCCTGCTGACCTTAGGAACTCTAACGATAGAGATACCTGGGTGACTGCAGGCATTCTAATGAAAGATACTCCTGGCCAACCCCAGGAAGTCTAATGATCAAGACACGTGGGCTACACCAAGGAGTCTCATGATAATGACAGCTTGGTGTCCTCAGGCATTCTAATGGAAGAGACTCCTGACCCACCCCTGGCAGTCTAATTATAAATAGACATGAGCGACTTCAGGCACTCTAATGGGAGAGACTTCTGAAAGAATGCAGGCATTCTTTTGGAAGAGACTTTTGGCTGACCACAAAAAGTCTAGTCTAATTATGGAGACACCTAGATGACCTTGGGCATTCTAATGGAGGTGAGACTATCCACTGACTCTAGTAATTCTAATAATAGAGACACCTGGGTGACCCCAGGCATTCTAATTGGAGAGGCTTCCAGCCTAACCTAAACATTCTAATGGGAGACTGCTGGCTGAACCCAGGCAGTTTAAGGATACAGAAACCTAAATGACCCCAGGCATTCTAATGGGAGGGACTCCTGGTTGAACACAGGGAGTCTAATTATAGAGACACCTGGGGGACACTATGAATTTGAATGGAAGAGGCTCTTGCCTAATCCTAAGTAGTCTAATGATAGAGACACCTGCGCAACCTCAGGCATTGTAATGAAAGAGACTCACTGCCAAGGCCAAACAGTCTAATAATAGAGACACCAGGGCAATCCCAGGCATTCTAGTGAAAGAGAATTTCGGCCAACACCAGGCATTCTAATGCAATACTCCTGGCAGAAAGCAGGCCTTCTAAGAATAGAGACACCTAGACGACCTCTGGCACTCTAATGGGAGAAACTCCTGGCAGACCTCAGACATTCTAATTATAGACACACATTGGCATCTTCAGGCATTCTAACGGGAGAAGCTTTTGAATGAACCCAGGCAGCCTAATGTTAGAGACACCTAAGCGACCCCAGGCATTTGAATGAGAGAGACTCTCAGCTGACCCCAGTCTGTCCATGATGGAGAAAAATGGGCAACCACAGGGATTCTCATGTGAGAGATTCCTGGTGGATTCCTGGTAGAATAATTAAATAGACACCTAGGTGACCCCAGGTTTTCTAATGAGAGAGACTCCTGGCCGACTCCAGGCAGTCTAATGTTAGAGGCGCCTGGGCAATCCCACACGTTCTAAAGGGAGAGACTCCCATTCATCCCAAGGCGTTCTAACGGGAGCGACTCCTGACTGACCCTAGGAATTCCAGTGATAGTGATCCCTGGGAGACTCCAGTCATTCTAATTGGAGAGACTTCCAGCCGACCCCAGGCAGTCTAATGGTAGAGACAATTGGATGATCCCAGGCATTCTAATGGGAAAAACACCAGGCCTACCCCAGACATTCTAATGATACAGACACCTGTGTGACCCCAGGCATTTTAATGTGAGAGATTCCCAGCTGACCCCAGGGAGTCTAACGATACAGACACCTGGACAACCCAAGTAATTCGAATGGTTGAGACTCTTGGCCAATCCCATGCATTCTAATGAGTAGACTTTTGTCTGACACCAGGCAGTCAAATGACAGAAATATCTGGTCGATGCAGGCATTCTAGTTCAGAGATTCCCAGTCAATGCCAGGCAGCTTAATGATAGAGACACCTGGGTGGCTACAGACATTCTAATGGGAGAGACTCCCGGCTGAACACAGACATTCTAATTATAGAGAAACATGAGCAACCATAGGCGTTCTAATGGGAAAAAACTCCCAGTCAAACACAGGTATTATTTCTGGCTGACCCTCAGGCAGTCTAATTCTACAGACATCTAAATTACCCCAGGCATTCTAATGGATGAGACTCCCAACCTAATACAGGCATTCTAATGATGAGCCACCTGGGCAATCCAAGTCATTCTAATTGAAGAGGTTCTCAGCTGACCCCAAGCATTCTCTTGGGAGAGAGTTAGGGCAACACCTGGCAGTTTAAGGTTAGAGGTTCCAGAGCAACCCCAGGCATTCTAATGAAAGAGACTTCTGGCCAAACCCTAGCAACATAATAGTAAAGACACTTGGGCAACCTCAGGCATTGTAATGGGAGAGACATCCGGTGGAACTCAGGCAGTCTAATGGTAGAGTCACCTGGGAGACCCCAGGCATTCTAATGGGTGGAAGTCCGGGACGACCTCAGGCATTCTAATGAGAAACTCCTGGCCAACAGCAGCCAGTCTAAGTATGGAGACACCTGGGCTACCACAGGCATTCTAATGGGAGAGACTCCTAACCAATCCCTGCCAGTGTAATTATGGAGACACCTGGGCAATTTTAGGAATTTTAATGGGAGAGATTTCTGGATGACCACAGGCAGTCTAATGCCTGTGAAAGAGCTACCTGAGCAACCCCAGGCATTTTTGTGGAAGAGACTCCCAGTCGAACCCAGGCAGACTAGTGATAGAGACACCTGGGCGACCCCAGGAATTCGACTGGGAGAGGGAGAGACTCCTGACCAATTCCAGGCAGCTTAGTTATGCAGACACTTGGACAACTCCAGACATTTTAATCAGAGAGACCCATGGATGAACTTGGCAGCCTAATTATAGAGACGTTTAGGCAAACCCAGGCATTCTAATGGGAGAGACTACCGGCCAATGACAGGCATTCTAATGATGGAGGCATTTGGGTGACCCATGCCATTGTAATGGTAGAAACTCCCGGATGACTTCAGGAATTCTAATGATAGAGACAAATAGATGACTCCAGACATTCTAATTAAAGAGTCTCCCAGATGGCCTAATGTATTCTAATAATAGACACCTTGGAGATGCCACACATTCTAATAGAAAAGACTCCCAACAGACCACAAGCATTTTGATGGCATTTTAATGAGAGAAATTTTCAGCAGATATCAGGTATTCCTTCAGGAGAGACTCATGGCTGACCCCACGGTCTCATTATAGAGAATACTGGTGATCTTAGACATTCTAAAATGAAAGACTCCTGGCCTACTCCAGACATTCTAATGTTACAGACACTTAGATGACCCCAGGCGTTCTAATGGAAGATACTCCCTCCCACCCCAAGCATTCTAATGTGGAGACTTCTGGCTGACCCCAGCAAGTCTAATGCTACAGAGCCCTGGGTGACTCCAGGTATTCTAATGGGAGAGACTCCCGGCAGACCGCATGCAGTCTAGTAATAGAGAAACCTGTGCAATCCCAGGCATTCTAATGGGAGAGAGCCATGACTAAGCCCAAGCAGTCTAATTATAAAGACACCTAGGCTACCCCAGGCATTGTAATAGTAGAGATTCTGGGCGACCCAAGATACTGTAATGATACAGACACCTGGACGACCCCAGACATTCTAATAAGAGAGACTTTCAGCCGACCCCAGGTATTCTAATGAAGAAACTCCTGGCCAACCTCAGGCAATCTGAAGAGTAAGATTTCTTAGTGACGCCATACATTCTAATGGAAAACACTCCCAGTCGACTGCAGGCAATCTGATGATAAAGACACCTTGGTGATCTCAGGCATTCTGATGGAAGAGACTCCACCGGCTGCAGGCAGTCTAATCATAGAGACACCTGGGCGACACCTGGCATTTTCATGAAAGGGACTCTTGCCCCACCACGGGCATTCTAAAAATAAAGCCTACTGGGTGACCGCAAGCATTCCAATGGGAGAGATTTCTATCCAACTTCTGGCAGCCTAATAATAGAGACACCAGGGAGACACCAGGCATTCTGATTGGAGAGACTCCCGGACAGTCCCAGACTTCTGGCAGTCTGATAATAGAGACACATTGGAGGTCCCAGGAATTCTAATAGAAAAGACTCTCGACTGACCACAAGTATTCTAATGGCAGAGACTGCTGGCTGACACCAGGCAGTCTAATAATGGAGGCACCTGGTTTGCCACAGGTGTTTTAATGGGAGAGACCCCGGGTTGATGCCAGGCAGTCTAATTATAGAGACACTTGAGTGTCCACAGTCATTATAATTGGAGAGATTTTTGGTTGATCCCAGGCATTCTAATGAAAGAGACTCCTGGCTGGCCACAGGCAGTCTAAGAAAAAGGACAACTTGTCAAGCAAAACCTGTCTTTATAGAGACACACTGGGGGCAGCATTCTAATGGGAGACACTGACAGCTGACCCCATTCATTTAATGATACCTGAACAAGTCAAGGCATTTTAATGGGAGAGACTCCCAGCCAAACCCTTGCATTCTAATGATAGAGACACCTGGGCGACCGCAAGCATTCTAACGGGAGAGACCTCGGGCCAACCTCAGGCATTCTAATGGGAGAGACTCCTGGCCATTCCCAGGTCGTCTAATGATAGAGACACCTGGGCGACCACAGACATTCTAATGGTAGAGTCTCCTGTCCAACACCAGAGAGCCTAGTGATAGAGACAACTAGGCCACCCAGAGCATTTTAATAGGGAAGACTCCGGGACTATCCCAGGCATTTTAATGGAAGAGACTCCCAGCCAACTGAAGGTATTCTAATGAGAGACTCTTGGCTGACACCAGACTAATGATAGAGACACGTGGGCGACTCCAGGTATTCTAATGTGAGAGTCACTTGGCAGACCCCAGGCAGCCTAGTGATAGAGACATTTGGGTGACGTTAGAGCATTCTAATTATAGAGACCCTTGCATGACTCCAGGCATTCTAATAAAATATCCTCCTGGCCGATCTGAGGCAGTTTAATGATAGAGACACATGAGTGGCATCAGATATTCTATTGGACTGACTTCAGGTAGTCTAATTACAGAAACACCTGGGCGACCTCCAGTATTCTGAAGGGAGAGACTCCTAGCCGACTCAACGCAGTCTAATGATAGAGACACCTGGTTTATTCCAGGCATTCAGATTACAGAGACTCCTGTCCAACTCCAGGCAGTTTGAATATTAGACACCTGGGCAACTCCAGGCAGTCTAATAGAGACTCCTAGCCTACCTCAGGCAGTCTAATAAAAAAGATTCCTGGCAAACCCGGTCATTATAATGTAAGAGAAGCCCCGATGACCACATGCATTCTAATAGATGAGACTTCTGGCTGACCCAAGGCATTCTAAGGATAGAGACAACTGGGCAACAACAGGCATTCTTTTTCTTTTTCTTTTATTTTTTTTTAATTATACTTTAAGTTCTAGGGTATATGTGCACAACGTGCAGGTTTGTTACATATATATACTTGTGCCATGTTGGCACATAATTGGAAAAAGCTGCTTTAAAGTTCATATGGAACCAAAAAAGAGCCCGCATTGAGAACAGGCATTCTAATGGGAGATACTTTTGGCCTTACCCAGGCAGAGAAACATGTAAGACCCCAAGCAGTCTAAGGATAGAGAGACTTGGGTGACCCAAGACATTCTACTGGGAGACTCCTGGTCTATTCCAGGCATTCTAATGATAAAGATGACTGTGCGATGCCAGGTATTCTAATGGCAGAGACTCCTAGCTGACACCAGGGAGTCTAATAATGGAGACTCCTGGTTTGAGACAGGTGTTTAATGGGAGAGATTCCTCTTTGACCCCAGGCAGTGTAATTACAGAGACACTTGGGCATCCACAGTCATTATAATTGGAGAGATTTTTGGTTGACCCCAGGCATTCTAATGAAAGAGACTCCTGGACGACCACAGGCAGTCTAAGAATAAAGACATCTGGTCAAGCAAAACCAGTATTTATAGAGACATCTTGGTGACAGCAGACGTTCTAACGGGAGACACTGTCAGCCGACCCCATTCATTTTAATGATACAGACACCTGAATGACTCAAGGCATTTTAATGGGAGACTCCCAGCCAAAATCTCACATTCTAATGGTAGAGACACCTGGGCGACCGCAGGCATTCTAATGGGAGAGACCTCCGGTCAACCTCAGGCATTCTAGTGGGAGAGACTCCTGGCCATTTCCAGGTCGTTTAATGATAGAGACACCTGAACCACCACAGACATTCTAATTGTAGAGACTCTTGGCTGACACCAGTCTAATGATAGAGACACATGGGTGACCCCATGCATTCCAATGGGAGAGACACTTGGCAGAACCCAGACAGCTTTGTGATACAGACATTTGGGTGACCTTGGGCATTCTAAAGGGAGAGACTCTCGGTAGACACCAGACAGTCTAATGATAGAGACGTCTGGGTGACCTCAGGCATTCTAATGAGAGAGACATTCAGCCAACCCCTGGCAGTCTAATGATGGAGACACCTGGGCGACTCCAGGCATTCTAATAGGAGATACCCCAGGCCGACCTCAAGCATTCTAATGAGATACCCCAGGCCAACCCTAGGAAGTCAAATGATAGAGAGACCTTAGTCACCCCAGGCATTCTACAGGGAGAGACTCCTTGCCGACCCCAAGCATTCTAATTATAGAGACACCTAGGTGACACCAGGCATTCTAATAAGAGAAGCTCCTGGCCGACCTGAGGCAGTCTAATGATAGAGACACATGAATGACATCAGACATTCCATTGTACCGACTTCAGGTGCTCTAATTACAGAAACACCTGGGCGACCTCCAGCATTCTAAAGGAAGAGAATCCTAGCCGACACAACACAGTCCAATGATCGAGACACCTGGTTTATTCCGGGCATTCAGATTAGAGAGACTACTGTCCAACACCAGGCAGTTTCATTATTAGAGACACCTGGGCAACCCCAGGCCGTCTAATAGAGACTGCTGGCAAACCCAGGCCGTCTAATTAAAAAGACACCTAGGCAATCCTGGTGTTTATAATGTAAGTGAAACCTCGACGACCACAGGCATTCTAGTAGACGAGACTTCTTGCTGACCCAAGGCATTCTAATGATAGAGACAAATGAGCTACAACAGACATTTTAAAGGGAGAGACTTTTGGCCTTACCCAGGCAGTCTAATTATAGTGGCACCTGGGTGAACCCACGCATTCTAATGGGAGAGACTTTCGGCAGACTCCAGGCATTCTAGTGAAAAAGACTCCTGGCTGACCCGAGACAGTCTAAGAATGAAGACATCTGGGCGACACCAGGCATTCTAATGGGAGAGACATATTGTTGACTGCAGGAAGTCTAATTATAGGGACACGTGGGCCACCCCATGTATTAAAATGGTAGTCTCCTGGTTGACCCAGGGCAGTCTTATTATGGAGACATCTGGGTGACACAAGACATTCAAATGGGAGAGTCTGCTGGCCGACCCCATAAATTCTAACAATAGAGACAGCTTAATGAACCAAGGCATTTTAATGGGAGAGACTTTTGTCTAAACTGAAGCATTTTAAATGTAGAGACACCTTGGAGAGCCCAGACATTCTAACGGAAGAGAATTCCTGTCAACATCAGGCATTCTAATGGGAGAGACTCCTGACTGATCCAGTCATTCTAATGGGAAAGACTCGTGGCCTACCCCAGGCTGTCTAAGAATAAAGACACCTGGTGCATCACAGGCATTCTAATGGGAGAGACTCCCAGGCAACCCCAGGCAATCTGATGATAGAGGCACCTTAAGGATCTCAGGATTTTAAAGAGAGACACATCCAGTTGAACCCAGGCAGTCTAATGATAGAGAAACAATATCACACCCAGGCATTCTAATGGGAGAGACTCCCAGAGGACCCCAGGCATTTTAATGGGAGACTTGTGGCCAACCACAGGCAATCTTAGATAAAGACACCTGCCGGGCCACAAGCATTCTAATGGGAGAGACTCCTGGCTGACCCCTGACAGTCTAATTATAGGCACATGGGGCTATTACAGTCATTCTAATAATAGAGACCCCAGGCATTCTAGTTGGAAAGACTTCCAGCTGAATACAGGAGGGCTAATGATAGAGACACCTGGACGACCCCAGGCATTCTAATGGGAGAGACTCCTGGTCAAGCCCAGGAAGGCTGGGAAAACCCAGTCATTATAATGGAAGAGACTCCTTGTGGGCCCTGGTCAGTATAATAGAGCCACCTGGGTGACACCAGGCATTCTAATGAGAGAGATATACAGCCAACCGCATTCAGTCTAATGATGGAAACACCTCGGTGACCCCAGGCATTCTAATGGGAGAGACTCCCGGAGGACCTTAGGCATTCTAATGATATAGACACCCGGGCAACAACAGTGCATTCTAATTAGAGAGAGACTATCAGCTGCCTCATGCATTCTAATGGCAGAGAAACATGTCTGACCCCCAAGCAGTCTAAGGATAAAGACACTTGGGTGATCCCAGACATTTTAATGGGAGAGACTCCTGGCTGACCTCAGGCATTCTAGAGATAGACACACCTGGGCGACACAAGGCATTCTAATGGGAGAGACTCCCAGCTGACCCCAAGCAGCCTAATGATAGAGACAACTTGGCGATTCCTGGCATTCTTGTGGGAGAGACACCTGGCTGACCACAGGCAGGTGTGGTCAAGAGAGACACCTGGGCCTCTCCAGGCAATCTAATTGAAGATATTCCCGCTGATTCCAGTCAGTCTAATAACAGAGACAGCTGAACGACCTCAAGCATTCAAATGGGAGAAACTCCTGGCCCACCCCAGACATTCTAATGGTAGCAACTCTTGGCCAACACGATGCAATCTAATGATAAAGACACCTGGGAGACACGAGGCACTTTAATAGGAGAGACTCCTGGATAACACTAGGCAGTCTAATGATAGAGATAACTGGGCAATTCCTGTCATTCCAATGGGAGAGATTCCCGTCTGACCCCATGCAGTCTAAACACAGGAACAACTGGGTGACACACACATTCTAATGGAAGAGGCTCCCGGGAGACACTAGGCAGTTCAATGATAGAGATTCCTAGGCAACTCAAGGATTGAATGAGAGAGACTCGAGGTCGATCACAGGCATTCTAAAATAAGAGAGTTCTGGCAGAACTAAGGCAGTCTAATGATAGAGACACCTGGGTGGCCCCAGGCATTCGAATGGGAGAGACTCCTGGAAGAACCTAGACATTGTCATTGCTGAGATACCCTGGTGACCACAGGTATTCTAATGTGAATGACTCCTGGCCAAACCTAGACAGTCTAATGACTGAAACATATTGGCAATGCCAGGCGTTCTAATGGGAGAGACTCTTGGTCATACCCAGGCTGTCTAATAATAAAGAGCCCTGGGTGACAGTAGGCATTCTATTGAGACAGACTCCCAGCCTATTCCAGGCATTCTAATGATAAAGATGACTGGGCAATGCCAGGCATTCTAACTTGAGAGACACCTGGGTGACATAAGGCCTTCCAATGAGAGATTAATGGAAGATCCCGAACATTCTAATGATAGAGAAAACTGAGTGATCTCAGGAATTCTAATGGGAAAGACTGCTTGCTGACCACAGGAATGCTAATGCAAAAGACTTCCAGCCCACCCCAGGTATCCTAAAAAAAGAGACTCCCAGCCGAACCCAGTGAGTGAAATGATACAGACGCATGGGTGACAGCATGCTTTCTTTTTTTTTTATTTATTTATTTTTATTTTTTTATTATACTTTAAGTTCTAGGGTACATGTGCATAACGTGCAGGTTTGTTACATATGTATACTTATGCCATGTTGGACAGCATCCTTTCTAATGGGAGAGACTCCAAGAAGACCCTAGGCATTATAATAAAGATGCCCGGGTCACCCCAAGAATTCTAATCCAAAAGACTCCCGGCTGATGCCAGGCATTCTGATGGGAGAGAAGCCTGGTCGACCCCAGGCAGTCTCATGATAAAAACACCTAGTCGATTTTAGGCATTTTGATGAGAGAGACTCTTGGCCAGCCCCAACTCCAGGTAGTTTAATTACAGAGACATCAGGGCAACATCAGGTGTCATCCTAATACCAGAGACTCTTGGCCAACACTAGGCAGTCTAATAATGACACCTGGGCGACCCCAGAAGTTTAAATGGGAGAGACTCTTAGCTTACCCAGGCAATCTATTATAGAGACACCTGGGAGACACCAGACATTCTCATGGTAGAGGATACTGGCTGACCCCAGGCAGACTAATGGTAGAGACACCTGCGAGATGCCAGGCATTTTCATGGGAGACACTCTGTGACGACCCTAGGAATTCTAACAATAGAGAACCCTGGGTGACTACAGGCATTCTAATGAAAGATACTCCTGGCCAACCCAGGAAATCTAATAATAAAGACACCTGGGCTACACCAAGGAGTCTCATGATAAAGACAGCTTGGTGTCCTCAGGCATTCTAATGGGAGAGACTCCTGACCCACCCCAGGTATTCTAATTATAAGCAGACATGAGCGACTTCAGGCATTCTAATGGGAGAGACTTCTGAAAGAATGCAGGCATTGTTTTGGAAGAGACTTTTGGCTGACCACAAAATGTCTAATTATGGAGACACCTAGAACACCTTAGGCATTCTAATGGAGGCGAGACTCCCCACTGACTCCAGTCATTCTAATAATAGAGACACCTGGCTGACCCCAGGCATAATAATTGGAGAGACTTATAGCCTATCCCAAGCATTCTAATGGGAGACTTCTAGCTGACCCCAGGCAGTTTAAGGATACAGACACATAAGTGACCCCAGGCATTCTAATGGGAGAGACTCCTGGTTGAACACAGGGAGTCTAATTATAGAGACTCCTGGGTGACACTAGGAATTGGAATGGAAGAGGCTCTTGGCTAACCCTAAGCAGTCTAATGATAGAGACCCCTGGGCAACCTCAGGCATTGTAATGAAAGAGACTCACTGTCAATGTCAGACAGTCTAATAATAGAGACACCAGGGCGATCCCAGGCATTCTATTGAAAGAGAATTTTGGCCAACACTAGGCATTCTAATGCAAGGCTCCTGGATGAATGCAGGCCTTCTAAGAATAGAGACACCTGGAGGACCTCTGGCGTTCTAATGGGAGAAACTCCTGGCAGACCCCAGGCATTCTAATTATAGACACACATTGGTATCTTCAGGCATTCTAACGGGAGAAGCTTTTGAATGAACCCAGGCAGTCTAATGTTAGAGACACCTTGGCGACCCCAGGTACTCTAATGAGAGAGACTCCTGGCCGACTCCAGGCAGTCTAATGTTAGAGGCACCTGGCCAACCCCACATGTTCTAATGGGAGAGGCTCCCAGTCAGTCCAAGGCATTCTAATGGAAGCAACTCCTGGCTGACCCCAGGAAGCCCAATGACAGAGGCCTCTGGGAGACTCCAGTCATTCTAACTGGAGAGACTCACAGCTGACTCCAGGCAGTCTGATGGTAGAGACACCTGGGTGATCCTAGGCATTCTAACAGGAAAGACACCACGGCGACCCGAGGCATTCTAATGATAGAGACACCTGGGTGATCCTAGGCATTTTAATGGGAGAGATTCCCAGCTGAGAGACTCATGGCCAATGGCAGACATTCTAGTGAAGGAGACATTTGGGAGACCCATGCCATTGTAATGGGAGAGACTCCCGGAAGACTTCTGAAATTCTCATGACAGACACAAATGGATGACTCCAGACATTCTAACTAAAGAGTTTCCTGGATGGCCCCAGGTTTTTTAATAATAGAGACACCTCAGAGACTCCAGGCATTCTAACAGAAAAGACTCCCAGCAGACCACAAGCAATTTGATGGCATTTTAATGAGAGAAATTTTCAGCAGATACTAGGTATTCCTTCAGGAGAGACTCATGGCTGACCCCACTATCTCATTATAGAGAAACTTCATGACCTTAGGCATTCTAAAATGAAAGACTCCTGGCCTACTCCAGACATTCTAATGTTACAGACACTTAGATGACCCCAGGCATTCTAATGGAAGATACTCCCTCTGACCCCAAGCATTCTAATGTGGAGACTTCTGGCTGACCCCAGCAAGTCTAATGCTACAGAGCCCTGGGTGACTCCAGGTATTCTAATGGGAGAGGCTCCTGGCAGATGGCATGCAGTCTAGTAATAGAGAAACCTGGGCCATCCTGGGCATTCTAATGGGAGAGACCCCTGACTGAGCCCAAGAAGTCTAATTATAAAGACACCTAGGCTGCCCCAGGCATTCTAATAGGAGAGGTTCTGGGTGACCCAAGATTCTATAATGATACAGACACCTGGACAACTCCAGTCATTCTAATAAGAGAGACTTTCAGCTGACCCCAGGAATTCTAATGAAGAAACTCCTGGCCAACCTCAGGCAATCTGAAGAGTAAGACTTCTGAGTGACACCAGACATTGTAATGGAAAACACTCCTGGCCGACGATAGGCAATCTGATGGTAGAGACACCTGGGTGATCTCAGGCATTCTAATGGGAGAGACTTTCCACCGGCTGCAGGCCGTCTAATGATAGAGACACCTGGGCGACACCCGGCATTTCATGGAAGGGTCTCTTGCTCCACCACGGGCATTCTAAAAATAAAGCCTACTGGGTGACCGCAAGCATTCCAATGGGAGAGACTTCTGGCCAACTTCTGGCAGTCTAATAATAGACACATCTGGGAGACTCCAGGCATTCTCACTAAAGAGACTCCTGGACAGCCCCAGGCTTCTGGCAGAGACACCTTGGAGACTCCAGGCATTCTAATAGAAAAGACTCTAAACCGACCACAAGTATTCTAATGGCAGAGACTCCTGGCTGATACCAGGCAGTCTAATTACAGAGACACTTGGGCGTCCACAGTCATTGTATGTGGAGAGATTTTTGGTTGACCCCAGGAATTCTAATGCAAGAGACTCCTGGCTGACCACAAGCAGTCTAAGAATAAGGACACCTGGTGAAGCAAAACCAGTCTTTATAGAGACACCTTTATGACAGCAGTCGTTATAATGGGAGACACTGCCAGCCGACCCCATTCATTTTAATGATACAGACACCTGAATGACTCAAGACACTTTAATGGGAGAGACCTCCAGCCAAACCCACACATTCTAATGATAGAGACACCTGGGTAACCACAGGCATTCTAATGGGAGAGACTTCAGGCCAACCTCAGGCATTCTAAAGGGAGAGACTCCTGGCCATTCCCAGGTCGTCTAATGATAGAGACAACTGGGCAACCACAGACATTCTAATGGTAGAGTCTCCTATCCAAACTGAGAAAGCCTAATGATAGAGATAACAAGATGACCCCAAGCATTTTAATAGGAAAGATTTCTGGACTATCCCAGCATTCTAATTGGTGAGACTCCTGGCCAACTGAAGGTATTCAAATGGGAAACTCTTGGCTGACACCAGTCAAATGATAGACACATGGGCGACCCCAGGCATTCCAATGGGAGAGACACTTGGCAGACCCCAGACAGCCTAGTGAAAGAGACATTTGGGTGACCTTGGGCATTCTAAGGGGAGAGATTCTTGGTAGACCCCAGACAGTCTAATGATAGAGACGCCTCGGCGACCCCAGTCATTCTAATGAGAGAGAATCTCAGCCAACCCCAGGGAGTCTAATGATAGAGACACCTGAGTGACTTCAGGCATTCTAATAGGAGATGTCCCAGGCCAACCCCAAGCATTCTAAAGAGAGACTCCAGGCCAACCCCAGGAAGTCTAAGAATAGAGAGACTTGAGTCACCCCAGACATTCTACAGGGAGAGACTCCTTGCTGACCCCAAGCATTCTAATTATAGAGACACCTGGGTGAACCCAGGCATTCTAATAAGAGAAGTTCCTGGACGACCTGAGGCAGTCTAGTGATAGAGATACATAAGTGATATTAGACATTCCACTGGACAGACTTCAGGTAGTCTAATTACAGAAACACCTGGGAGACCTCCAGCATTCTAAAGGGAGAGACTCCTAGCCTACACAACACAGTCTAATGATAAAGACACCTGGTTTATTCCAGGCATTCAGAAAGACTCCTGTAAAACTCCAGGCAGTTTGATTATTAGAGACACCTGCGCAACCCCAGGCAGTCTAACAGAGACTCCTGGCCGACCCCAGGCAGTCTAATAAAAAAGACAGCTAGGCAACCCCAGTCATTATAATGTAAGAGACACCCCAATGACCACAGGCATTCTAATAGACGAGACTTCTGGCCGACCCAAGGCAGTCTAAGGATAGAGACAATTGGGTGACAACAGGCATTCTAAAGGGAGAGACTTTTGGTCTTACCCAGGCAGTCTAATTATAGAGACACCTTGGTGACCCCAGTCATTCTAATGGGAGAGACTCTGACCCAACCTCATCCAGTCCAATGATAGAGACACCTGGGTGACTCCATGCATTCTAATGGCAGAGACTTTTGGCAGACCCCAGGCATTCTAGTGGAAGAGACTCTTGGCTGACCTGAGACAGTCTAAGAATGAAGACACCTGAGGGATGCCAAGCATTCTAATGGGAGAGACACTTTGTTGACCACAGGCAGTCTAAGCATTATAGGGCCACCCCAAGTATTATAATGGTAGAGTCTTATGGCCAACCCAGGGCAGTCTCATTACAGAGACATCTGGATGACACAAGACATTCGAATGGGAGAGTCTGCTGGCCGACCCTGTAAATTCTAATGGTAGAGACAGCTTAACGACCCAAGACATTTTAATGGGAGACTTTTGTCTAAACCAAAGCATTTTAAAGGTAGTGACACCTGGGAGAGCCCAGACATTCTAATGGAAGAGACTTCCTGCCAACCACAGGCATTCTAATGGGAGAGACTCCTGGCATTCCCAGGATGTCTAATGATAGAGATACCTGGGCGACTGCAGCCATGCTAATTGGAGAGTCGTCTATCTGACTCAGGGAAGCCTAATGATAAAGAAAACTAGGCCAACCCAGGCGTTTCAATGGGAAAATCTCCCAGGCATTTCAATGGTAGAGGCTCCTGGCCAACCCCAGACAATCTAAAGATACCTGGGTGACCCCAGCCATTTCAATGAGAGAGACTTTTTCCCAACCCCAGGTATTCTAATGACAGAAACACCTAGGTGATCCCCGGCATTCTCATTGAAAAGACTCCCAGCTGACCCCTGAGAGTCTAATAGTAGAGACACCTGGGCAACCCTTGACATTCTAATGGGAGAGACTTTTGTCCAAACCCACGTGGTCTAATTATAGAGACACCTGAGAGATCCCAGGCATTGTATTGACAGAGAATCCTGGCCTACCCCAGGTATTCTGATTATAGAGACACAGGAAGACCACTGTCATTCTAATGGGAGAGACTCTTGACCTACCCCAGGCAGTCTAATTTCAGAGACACCTTTGCGACCACTGGCATTCTAATGGGAGAAACTCCCAGCTGACCACAGGCGTTTTAATGATAGAGACACTTGGGAAATCCCAGAAATTCTAAAAAGAGAGACTCTTATCCTACCCCAGGTAATCCAATGGAAGAGACTTCTGGCTGACTTCAGGTAGTCTAATGATAGAGACACATGGTCGACCCCAGGCATTTTAATGGAGAGACTCCTGGACAACCCAAGGTAGTCTAATTATAGAGACATCTGGGCCACCATAGTCATTCTAATAGGAAAGACTCCCAGAGAAATCCAGGTATTCTAACTGGAGAGCCTCCTGGCCAACCCCAGGCAGTCTAACAATAGGGACTCCTGGGCAAACCCAGGCATTTGAGTGGGAGAGACTTCTGGCTGACCTCAGGCAGTCTAATGATAGACACACCTTTTCATCCCCAAGCATTCCAATGGGAGAAACTCTCACCTGACCCCATGCACTGTAATGATAGAGACACCTGGGCGACCAAAGCATTTTAATTAGAGAGACTTCTGGCCGATGCCAGACAGTCTAAAGATAGAAACACCTGGGCGACCCTAGGCATTTTTATGGGAGACTCCTGGCCAACTCCAGGAAGTCTAATGATAGAGACACCTTGTTGACCCTAGGCATTATAATGGGAAAAACTACTGGTGGACCCAGGCAGTCTAATAATAGAAACACCTGGGCATTCCTAGTCATTCTAATGGAATAGGTTTTCAGACAAAACCAGGTATTCTAATGAAAGAGGCTCCTGACCAAACCTA
The DNA here is from genome assembly GCF_001698545.2 of Rhinopithecus bieti. Taxonomy (NCBI): domain Eukaryota; kingdom Metazoa; phylum Chordata; class Mammalia; order Primates; family Cercopithecidae; genus Rhinopithecus; species Rhinopithecus bieti. The sequence goes on along the minus strand of NW_016817205.1, from coordinate 36,265 downwards.
GGTTACATAATAATAGAGACAACTGGTGGACCCCAATCATTCTAATAAAAGATACTCCCAGCCAACACCTGGCATTTTCTTGGGAGAGTCTCCTAGCTGATCCTAGGCAATCAAATTATAGAAAAACATAAGTGACCCCAGGCATTTTAATGGGAGAGTCTCCTGGTCGACCCCAGGTAGCGTAATTATAGAGATACTTGGTCAACTCCAGGCATTCTAAGAAGAGAGACCCCTGACCAATCCCAGACATTATATAATAGAGACACCTTGACCACGCCAGGAATTCTAATGAGACAGACTCTTGGCAGATTCCAAGCACTCTAGTGGGAGAGACTCTTGGCTCACCCAATGCAGTGTAATAATAAAGACACTTGGGTGAACTTAGGCATTCTACTGGGAGAGACTCTCGGCTGACTACAGGCAGTCTAATGATAGAGACACCTGGGCAACCACAGGCATTCTAATGGAAAAGACTCCCACTTGACCTTATGCATTTTAATTGGAGAGACTCCTGCCTGTTCTCAGACAGTCTAATGATAGAGACACCTAACCGATCACAGGCAATCTGATGGGAGTACCTCCTGTCAGACCCCTGGCAGTCTAATAGTAGAAACCCCTGGGCGACCCAAAGCATTTTAATGGGAGAGACTCCCATCTGACTCCAGGCACTCTAATTATAGAGACACCTGGGTGACCCCAGGCATTATAATGGCAGGCACTCCCAGCCAACCCCAAGCAGTCTCATGGTAGAAACACCTGAGCGATCCTGTGCATGCTAATGGGAGAGACTTCTGTCCAAACCCGGGGATTTTAATAATAGAGTGACCCGGGCGACCCTAGGCATTATAAAAATAGTAACATCCAACCAACCTCAAGAATTGTAATGGGAGAGACCCCCCACCAACCCCAGGCAGTCTAATGTTAGAGATACCTTGTCAATTCTAGAAATTCTAATGGGAGAGACTCCTGGCTGACCCAGGCAGTCTAAAAATCGAGACACCTGTGTAAACCCAAGCATTCTAATGTGAGAGACACCAGACCATCCCCAGGCAGTTTAATGATAGACACAACTGGGTGGCTCCAGGCATTCTAATGGGAGGGACTCCCAGGGGATCCCAGGCATTCCAATGGGATAGCCTCTTAGCCAACACCAGACAGTCTAAGAATGAAAACACTTGGGATACCCCAGGCATTCTAATAGGAGAGACTCCTTGCCGACCCCAGGTAGCCTAATGACAGAAACACCTGGGTGACCTTCATCAGTCTAATGAGAAAGACTCCCAGCCAACCCCAGGCAGTCTAATGATAGACACCTCAGCGACTTCTGGCATTCTAATGAGAGATTTTGTCTGACCTTAGGTGGTCTAATTATAGAGACAACTTGGCGACCCCAGCCATTCATGTGGGAGAGACTCCCGGCAGACCACAGACAGTCAAATAATAAAGACACCTTGCAGACCCCAGGCGTTGTAATGGGAAAGACTCCTGACCGACCTCAGGGAGTTTAATTATAGAAACACCAGGGTCACAACAGTCATTCTAATGGGAGAGACTCCTAGAAGAAACCAGACATTCTAATGGGAGAGAGTTTTTGCTTAACCTATGCAGTCTAATTATAAAGACATCTGGGCATCCCCAGGCATTCTAATGAAAGAGACTCCCAGCCACTCTTAGGGAGTCTAATGATAGAGACATCTGTGAGACCAAAGTCATTCTAATGAGAGAGAATCCCTGCCGACTCCAGGCATTCTTTTTGGAGAGACACCTGGCTGACCTCAGTCAGTCTAATGATAGAGACACTTGGGCCACCACAGGCATTCTAATTGGAGAGACTGCTTGCCGACCCCAGGCATTCTAATGATAGAGAAATCTGAAAGATCCCAGGCATTCTAATGGGAGAGACTCCTGGTAGACCCCAGGTAGTCTTACAATAAAGAGACCTGCACACACCCAGACATTCTAATGGGAGAGTTTCAGCCGACCCCAGGCAGTCTAAGGATAGAGACAACTGGGTGATCACATGCATTCCAATGGTAGAGACTCCTGGCCGACCCCAGATAGTCTAATGTCAGAATCACCTGAGGAATTCTAATGGGAGAGACCGCTGGCCAATTGCAGGGAGTGTAATGATACAGACACTTGGGCGATCTCAGGCGCTTTAATGGGAGAGACTTCCGCCAACCCTAGGCAGTCTAATGATACAGACAGCTGGAGACCCCAGGTATTCCAAAGGGAGAGACTCCCATCTGACTATAAGCAGTCTAATGATAGAGACAGCTGGGTAATCTCAGGCGTTTTAATGAAAGAGACTCACGGCTGAACCCAGGCTTTCTAATGATAGAGACAACTGGACGACTCTAGGCATTCTAATGGGGGAGACTCTTGGCTGACCTTCAGTATTTTAGTGGGAGACACTTCTTGCTGACACCAGGCAGTGTAATGATGGAGACACCTGGGTGACCCCAGGCATTTTAATGAAAGAGGCTCCTGGCCTACCCCAGGCATTCTATTGGAAGATAGAATAGACAGACCTAATAATAGGCAGACCTAATAATAGGCATTCTAATGGGAGAGATTCTCGTCCAATGCCAGGCAGTCTAAAGATAAAGAAACCTCGGTGCCCCCAGACATTTTAACAGGAGAGACCCACATTGATCCCAGGCATTTTAACGCTAGAGACACCTAAGCGACCACAGGCATTCCAATAGGAGAGACTCCTGTTCGACTCCAGGCATTCTAATGGGAGAACCTCCTGGCAAACACCAACAGTCTAATGATAAAGACACCTGGGAAAACCATGCATATTAATGGGAGAGACTCTCAGTTTACCCAGGCAGTCAAATGATAGTGACACCTAAGAGACTGCAGACACTCTAATAGGTGAGACTCCTGGCTGACCACAGTCAGTGAAACAATAGAGACAGCTTGGCAATCCCAGGCATTTTAATGGAACAGACTACCGGCTGACACTAGGTATTCTATAAGACAGACTCCTAGCTAACCCGTCAGTCTAATTATAGAGACAAGTGTGTGACCCTAGGTATTCTAATGGGAGAGACTTCTGGCTGATCCAAGGCATTCTAATAATAGAGATACCTTGGTGACCCTAGGCATTCCAATGTGAGAGACTCTCAACACACCACAGGCATTCTAATGGGAGAGACTCCTGGCCGACCCCAGGCAATATAATATAGAGGTACATGTGCAATCCCAGGCTTTCTATTGAGAGAGATTCCTGGCCAACCCAAGGCACTGTAATTAAAGAGACACCTGGATGACCCCAGGCATTCTAATAGGAGAATCTCTTATTAGCCAACTCAGCATTTCAATGAGAGAGATTTCTGGCTGGCCCAAGGGAGTCTAATTGAAGAGACAACCAGGTGACACCAGGCATTCTAATGAGAGAGACTCCTGTAGACCCCAGGCAGTCTAATTATAAAGACACCTTGGTGACCCCAAGCATTATAATGGGGGAGACCCCAGGCAATCTAATGACAGAGACACCTGGGCGACCTTAGGCATTCTAATGGGAGACAGTACAAGCCAAACCCAGGAAGTCTAAGTTCGGGACACTCGGTCATCTTTAGGTATTCTAATGGGAGAGATTCCCGGCTGACTCCTGGCAGTCTAATGATAGAGACAAGTAAGTGGTTGCAGGCATTCTATGGGAGAAACTTCTGTCCAACTCCAGACAGTCTAATGATAGACAACTTGGCAATTTCAGGCATTATAATGAGAGAGACTTTCGGCCGACAACAGGCATTTTAATGATACAGTTACCTGGGCGACCCCAGGTACTCTAGTGGGAGAGACTCCTATCCCACCAAAGGTAATCTAATTATAGCAACAGTGGATGACTCCAAACATTCTAATGGGAGAGACTCTTGGGCAACCCTAGGTTGTCTAATTATAGAGACATATGGGTGACCCCAGGCAGTCTAAAGATACAGACACCTGGGCAACCCCAGGCATTCTAATGTTAGATACTTCCTCTGACCCCAGGCAGTCTAATGATAGAGACACTGGGTGATTCCAGGCATTCTTACAGGAGAGACTTCCCACCAACACCAGGCAGTCTGATAGAAGAGACTCCTGGCCAACCTCAGTCAGTCTAATGATAGAGACATTCGAACAACCTCAGACATTCTAATGGGAGAGACTACTGGCCATTCGAAGGTTAATAGAAAACACATCTTTGAGAGCTGTAGCATTCTAATGGCAGGAAATCCTGGCCAACCCCAGGTATTCTGATGGGAGAGGCTCCTGCCCAACAGCAGGCAGTCTAATGATAGAGACACCAGAGTGACTCCAGGCATTCTAGTGGAAAAGACTCCTGGCCGACCATAGGCACTCTAATGATACAGACACTTGGGTGGCCCGTGACATTCTAATGGCAGAGACTCCTGGCTGACCCTAGGCAGTATATTAATAGAGACATCTGAGTCATCCTAAGAATTCTAATGGGAAAGATTCCCAGCCAGCCAAAAGCATTTAAATGATGAAGATATCTTGGAAACCCGAGGCATTCTAATGAGAGAGACTCTTGGATGACCCCAGGCATTGTAATGGGAGACATTAGACCAACCCCAGGCAGTCTAATGATAGAAACACCTAGGTGACAACAGGAATTGTAATGGGAAGAACTCCAGGCCGACCCCAGGCAGTCTAATATAGAGACACCTGGGTGACCCCAGGCTTTCTAATAGGAGAGACTTCTGGCTGATCTGAAGCAGTCTAAAGATTGAGACACCTGGATGACCCCAGGCATTCTAATGGTAGAGACTCTGGGCCGACCCAAGGCAGTCTAATAATAAAGATACCTGGGCAACCCCAGGCATTCTAATGAAAGAGACTCCCATCTGAATTCAGGTAATCTAATGATAGAGACACCTGCGAGACTTAAGGCCTTCTAATGTAAGAGACTCCTGGCAGAGCCCAAGCAAACTAATGATAGAGACTCCTAAGCGACCGAGTCCCTACAATGAGAGAGACCCCCTGCCACACCAAGAAAATCTAATGATTGAGACACCTAGGCCACTCCATGCATTCTAATGGGACAGATTCCAACCAACTCTAGGCATTCTAATGGGAGAGACTCCTGGACAACTTCAGGCAGTCTAAGGATAGAGATATTTGGGCGACACCAGGAATTCTAATAGGAGAGACTTCTTGGTGACCACAGATATGTCAAAAAATACAGACACCTGGGCAACACCAGGATTTCTAATGGGAGAAAATTCTGGTCGACCCAAGGGAAACTAATGATAGAGACATCTCGGTGAGCCCAGGCATTTTAATTTGAGAGACTCTCAGCCGACCCCAGGCATTCTAATGAAAGAGACTCTGGGCCAACCCCAGGCAGCCTAATGATAGAGACACCTGAGCGAACCTAGGCAATCTAATGATAGAGACTCCCGGCAGAACCCAGGCATTCTAATGGGAGAGCCTTCTGGTTGACCCCATGCAGTCTAATGATAGAGAAAGTTGGGTGGCCACAAGTATTTTAATGGGAGAGGCTTCAGGCTGACCCCCAGCAGTCTAATGATAGAAACACGTGGGTGACCCCAGCCATTCTAAAAACAAGGCTCTCGGCTGACCCCAGGCTGTCTAACAATAGAGACACCTGGGAGACCCCAGGCATTCTTATAGGAGAGACCACCTGCCAACCACAGGCATTCTAAAAGTAGAGACACCTGGGCTACCCCAGGCATTCTAATGAAAGAGACTCTAGACAACCCCAGGCATACTAATAAGATAGATTCCTTGCCAATCTTGGGCAGTCTATGGATAGAGATATCTGGGTGACCCCAAGCATTCTAATGGAAGTTATTCCTGGCCAACCACAGGCAGTCTAATTATAGAAACACCTGGGCAACCCAGGCATTCTAATGGGAGAGACTCCCAGCTAACCCCAGACAATCTACCAGAGACATGTCAGCGATGGCAAATATTCTAATGGGAGTCTCCCAGTTGACCCCATGCCTCCTAATGATAGAGACACCTGAGTGAACACAGGCATTCTAATAAGAGAGGCTCCCAGGGAAATTTGGGCATTCTAATTATAGAGAAAACTGTGTAAACCCAGGCATTCTAACAAAAGAGGTTCCAGGTTTATTCCAGGCAGTCTAATGATAGAGACACCTTGGTTTCCCAAAGCATTGTAATGGGAGAGATTCCCAGCCAACCACAGGCATTGTAATAAGAGAAATTCCTGGTTGACTCAAGACAGTTTAAGAGTAGAGACATCTGAGTGACAACAGGCATTCTAATGGGAGAGACTCCAGACCGACCCCAAGCAGTCTAACGATAGAGTCACCTAGGTGACCCCAGGCATTCAAATAAGAAAGGTTCCAGGCAAAAACCAGGCAGTCTCATTATTTTGACACCTGGGTGACCCCAGGCATTGTAAAGAGAGAGACTCTTGGATGATCCCAAGCAGTCTAAAGATAGAGACAGGTGAACAACCCTAGGCGTTCTAATGGGAGACTTTTGTGGCTGACCACAGGCCATCTAACTATATTGACACCTGAGCAACCCTAGACATTCTAATGAAAGAGACTCCTGGCCGAACTTAGATAGTCTAGTAATAGAGACACCTGGATGACCTTAGGCATTCTAATGGGAGAGACTTCTGGCCGAGCCCAGGCAGACTAATAATAAAGACACCTGGGCGACTGAGTCACTTCAATGAGAGAGACCCCCGGTGGAACCAAGACATTCTAATGATAGAGACACCTGGGCGATTCCAGGCATTCTAATGGAAGAGAGTCCCAGATGACTCCAGGCATCTAATGTGAGAGAGTCCTTGACAACCTTAGGTCATCTAACAATAAAGACATCTGGGCGACACCAGGAATTTTAATGTGAGAGACTCACATCCAACCCCAGAGACTCTAATGATACAGACACTTGGGTAACCTTAGGCATATTTAAAGGAGAGGCTCCTCGGCCGACACATGACATTCTAACAATAGAGACACATGGGTGACCCCAGGCGTTCTAATGGAAGAGACTCTGGGCCGACCCCAGGCAGCCTATTGATAGAGACAACTGGGCGACCAGAGACATTCTAATGGGAGACACTCCTGTCTGAATCTCAGGCATCCTTATGGGAGAGACTTTTGGCTGACACCAAGCAGTCTATTGATAGAGGCAGATGTACCCCCTAGGCATTCTAAAGGGAGAGGTATTTGGCTGACTTCAGGCAGTCTAATGATAAAGACGCCTGGGCAACCCTAGGCATTCTAAGTGAAGAGACACCCGGCCAAACCCATACAGTCTAATAATAGAGACATGTGGGTGACCGCAAACATTCTAATGGGAGAGACTCCCAGCCAACCCCATACTGCCTAATGATAAAGACACCAGGGTAACCCCAGGCATTTAAATGAAAGAGGATCCAGGCTTATTCCAGGCAATCTAAGGATAGAGACACTTGGGTCATCACAGGCATTCTAATAGGAAAGACTCCCAGCTTACCCCAGGCATTCTAACGATAGAGACACCTGGGCAACAGCAGGAATTCTGCTGGGAGAGACTCCTGGCTGAGCCTAGGCAGTTTAAGTATACAGAAACCTGGGTGACACCAGAAATTTTAATGGGAGAGACTCTTTGGCAACATCAGAGAATCGAATAATAAAGACACCTGGGCAACCCTGGATATTCTAATGGGAGAGACTCTGCTGACAATAGGCATTCTAATTATAGAGACACCTTGGCGACCCCAGACATTCTAATGTGAAAGACTCCTTTCCAACCACAGACACTCTAACGGGAGAGATTTTGGTGACCCCGGAAAGTCTAATGATACAGGCATGTGGACAATCCCAAAAATTCTAATGTGAGAGACTCCTGGTCCACCCAAGGCAGCCTAATTAAAGAGACAACTGGGTGACCCCAGACATTCTAATAGGAGAGTCTCCCAGCCAACCCCAGGCATTCTAATAAAAGACTCTGGTCTACCTAGGCAGTCTACAGATAGAAACACCTGGGTGACCAAAGACATTCTGGTGAGAGAGATTCTTGGTTGACACCAAACAGTCTAATTCTAAAGACCCTTGGGTAACTCCAGGTATTCTAATGAGAGACTCCTGGCCGACCCTAGGCATTCTAATAGCAGAGACACCTGGGCAATGGCAGGCAATCTAATGAGAGAGACTCCCATCTGAACTCAGGCGGTCTAATAATAGAGACACCTGGGCTATGCTAGGTATTCTAATGGGAGAGACTCTGGACTAACCCCAGGCAGTCTATTGATAGGGGAAACTGGGAAACCACAGGCATTCTAATGGGAGACACTTCCAGCTGAACCCAGGCATTCCAATGTGAGAGACTCCTGGCAGAAACCTGGGAGTCTATTGCTAGAGGCAACTGGGAGATCCCAGGCATTCTAATGGAAGAGACTCCTGGCTGACCCCAGGTACTCTATTGGTAGAGACCCCTGGCCAACCCTATGCCATCTATGGATAGAGATACCTGGGCCACCCCAGTTATTCTATTGAGAGAGATTCCTGGCCAACCCCAAGCAGTCTAATTATAGTGAAATCTGGGCGACCATAGGCGTTCAAATGGGAGAGACACTCAGCCAAATCCAGGCAGTCAAATAATAGAGACATGTGGGCAATCAAACATTCTAATGAGAGAGACTCCTGGCTGATCCCATGCTGCCTAGTGATAGCGACATCTAGGCAAACCCAGGCATTTTAATGAGAGAGACTCCCAGTAGACCTGAGGCATTCTAATGATAGAGACACCTGGGCGAAAGCAGCTGTTCAAATAAAAGAGGCTACAGGCTTATTCCAGGTGGTATAATGATTAAGACATCTGAGCAACTCCAGGCATTCTAATGTGAGAGAATCCTGGCTGACCACAGGCATTCAAATTACATAGACACCTGGGTGACCCCAAGCATTTTCATGGTAGAGACACTTTGGCAACTACAGACAATCTAATGGGATAGATTCCAGTATCACCCTAGGCATTCTAATGGGAAAGACTCCTGGCCAACCTCAGGCAGTCTCATGATAAAGACGTTTGGGCAACCCCAGGCATTCTAATGTGTTGGAAATAAGAGCTCAGGGTCACAAAGAAAATGAGCACTCAAATAAAGGATTTCTCAGCAAAGCAAATTTACTTCTGCAGAAGGATGCTGCTCACTCTTCTGGCTGCTGGGAGACCACACTAAACAAAGGAGGGAAGGGGCTTTTATACTTAACCCAGTCAGTCCCTGCTACTGTGTCTGATCCCCATTGACTAGGGTTGGACAACACAATCTAAGCTGATTCTGATTGGCTACTTCAAATAGAGCAGGGGTGGGGTCTACTACAGCCAAAAAAGGAACAGATGTGAGTTTTACAGATTGGATTACAGATTGGGAACAGGTGTGGGTTACAGATTAGGTCACAGTTTGGGAACAGATGTAGGTTGCAGATTGGGACTGAGGGGAAGGTTGTTTACTGTTAAATAAAACCTTTGAAGAGGAACTCATTGTATTTAACAATTTCCCCCTCTTGATTTTCATAATTCTTCCCCTTCAAACTTTTTAGGCATGTTTTGACTCTGCTGTTTTCCTTGGTTTTCCAATAGTTGGGGGAGAATTAAAGGGTTTGGTGAGAGCAGTTTCTATAAGCCTCTGCACAAATCCATGAATATATAGTATGATGTAGCCTCCTAGAAGAAAAAGTACACCTATAACAATTGCAAGAGAGGTAAATATTGAAATCATTTAGCCCTTTCCATTTACCAAGCCAGTTTTCTATGGATAAAAGTACAACATTAGGTTACAATCATGACACAAACTCAACCCTTTTCCTGCTGATATCATGTCTAATTCTATTCTATTCTCCCAGGCCATTTGGCTAGTAGGCCCTAATTCCTCACCCATTCCTCTAATGGCATACCTAGTATCATTGCTTGTTATATAGTCACCTACCCAAACAATACAGATGCAAAGCCTGCAGCTATTTGGTTTCAGATCTTAAATTCATCTGGTGCTCCTTGCAGGACTCTAATGGCATCTATATAAACATGAGAGCTAAAAAACCCATGAGGGTGTCTCTTCTTCTTTGCTTTTTTTCTTTTCTGGTTGATGAAATGCCAGCGTGAAAGGGATGGCCAATTGACTGCAAGTACCACTCCAGTTACCAGTAAGGGTCCACCACAATACCACCATCCATTTGCTCAGGGATGAATAGGGCAGACTAGTTGATAAGCTCTTGGAAGAGCTTAAGCTCACTGCATCCTGTTAGACTTCCAAAGAATGCCAAGTTTTCCCCCTGTCATGAGAGACATGAGGTAAAATTGGCATTGGGAGACAGATGCTGGATGGCCCTTCGATGCTGACCCACAGGGTGTCAGACTTCAGGGAACAGCAGAGAGAGAGAGCTTGGCAGAATTTAATACCCCAAACTGAGGATCTTGGAGGAGAGCCACCATACAGCTCATGCCTGGTCTGCTGGAAGACCATTCAAGTGGGAAGGGGACAACATGGGCCTCTGTCTTATGATGCACACAAGCATAACAATCACTGTGGCTTAGAGTGCAGACTGAATATTTAATCCATTCCATTCAGGCATTTGCATCTTGATATCCTAACTCAATTGCTAAAGTCTGCTTTAAGTCATTTACTTCTACAATGGCCACTTTGGTTTTGTTAGTGGATAAAAAAGAACAGCTGTAGTAGATGATAGCAGGTGGAGAGAAACAAACAGTGGAGTGAGCTTTTCCTGAGTCTACTAAAAAGGTTATGAGCTCATATTTGGGTTCCACCTCTAAATTTACCAAGGGCTGTTGGTGGGACTCAATGTAAAAGAGACAGAGCCCCTCAGTTCCGTATTCTTCAAAGTCCATAAGCGGGATTATTTCCTTCTCTTTTACCCATTCAGGGCATTCCCTCTTAAAATGACCTACTTTTCCAAGTTTGAAACATTTATTCTGCTTTCCCCCCTTCCTGTTCTGGAGTTCCTTGGCTTTGTCTCTGTTTATCCCTTATAGGAATTGGATCCTTTATAGGTTCTGTCCCCCTGGAAATTTTGTCTAGGGGTGTATGGGTCTCCAGGTGACAGAGAGTAATATGTGTGGACCTTATCTTTTGGAGTCCCCTGCTGGAAGGTGGATAACATAATTTTTGCTTTTTGTTTTGCTTCTCTTGTCCCTCTTTACGTATACTTTCTGTGCTTCTCTATGGATTTCGATCATGGGACTGTCTTCTCAATTTTCTATCTTTTGTAATTTCTTTGAGATGTCTGGCCAACTATTAGTGACAAGATGAAGCTTTATTATTCCCTGTCCAAGGGGGATCTTCTAAATCTAGGCTTGCATACTTTCTCATTTGCTCTTTTAGTCTGTCTAAGAATTCCATAGGCCCTTCATCTTTCCTTTTTGTTTGTTGAATTCTCAGGAAAAATTTTGAATTCCGGGTACTGATTCCCAAATTCCTTATATTGTTATTTCCCTAAGGTCCTCCATATTTTCCTGGTGAGCTGCATTGTTATTGTCCCACTGGGAGTCTTGGGCAGGGAATTTTTGGTCCGTGGCAGGAACGCTTTGACTGGGAGGATGTTCACATTCCCAAGTTACCACAGAAGCCCTACAGATCATGCTCCTTTCTTCCTCTGAAAAGAGGATGCCCAGGATGAACATTAACATGACCCAAGTATATAACTCGGGTCTGAAAAATTGGTCGATTTGATCTGCCACCCCATAAGGGTCATCTAAGAGTGGATTGAGCTCTTTTTCCAAATTTTCAACTTCTGAGCTTGTTAAGGGGGCATTCAAGAAGCCAATGGTTCTCCCTCCTAGGGGCACTTCTCTTAAGGGGAAGAAGGTTGGAGCTGATTCCTTGGAAGTAGAGGGGAAAAGGAAGTTTTGAATATCCTTTTCACATTGCTCTACCTCACGTTGAATTTTCTTTAGACTCTTGGGGTAGGGACCATATTCTCTGAATACTTACTTCCTGTAGTTTTAGGGGTAAAAGAGGACAGTCCCTGCCACCAACACAGGGCATAATCTATTTCTTCCTCAGGGACCATAGTCTTGTCATTAACATATTCTGTTAAAAGCTGACAAATCCAATCCTCATTTGACCCAAACTTTGATCAGAAAACTGAGGGTTTGAGAATTGGTTCTTGAGTTCAAATGCAACAATATTTTATCACCTGTTGCTTTTTCTTGTGTTTAGTGCTCTCATTATATTCCAAATATTTTAACATGAGACCTAGGGGACTATCAGGAAGAATACTATTATTAGCTTTATCCTTTCCATTCTCTTTCTCACTTGAGGTATTTCCCATCCTGGAGATTTGACCTGAGGCTCAATCCCTCATCCTAGAGATTTCTTGCCTTTCTTTTCTCTAGAGGCTCAACCTCCCATACTGGAGATGTTTTGTCTTTCTTTTCTCTAGAGTTTCAACCCCATCTTACTAGAGATTTCTTGCCTTTTCTTTCTCTAGAGGCTCAATTGTGTGTCTCATTCACACATTTTCAACCTCCAAGATATCTTGACCACCAAGGAAATACTTTGTCACCCCCATGATGTTTCTTACCTTGGTCTGTGCATAGAGTTACCTGGTTGCCATGGTATGTGAGGATGTTTTCTGCCTGCATTGCTGAGAGTCTGGATTTATTCATGAGGCTAGAGGATGTCTCTACCCCCTTGCCCCTGAGGCCACCACAACAAGGCAGTGGGATGCATCTCCTCACAAAAGATGATCAGGGACCTCTCCCTGGAGGAGAAAGGGGATCCTAGACAAGCCACCAAGCTGTTGGAAATAAGAGCTTGGAGTCACAAAGAAAACGAGCACTCAAATAAAGGGCTTCTCAGCAAGGCAAATTTACTTCTGCAAAAGGATGCTCCTTGTTCTTCTGGCACTGTGAGAGAACACCCAACAAAGGAGGGAAGGGTTTTTTTATCCCTAATACAGTCAGTCTCTGCTACTACGTTCAATTCCCATTGGCTGCAATTGGACCAAACAATCTAAGCTGATCCTGATTGCCTACTTCAAACGGAGTAGGAGTGGGGGGCTATAGTGGCCACATAAGGAACAGCTGTGGGTTTTACAGATTGGGTTACAGATTGGGAACAGATGTGGGTTACAGATTGGAACTGATGGGAAGATTGTTTACCATAAAATACAACCTTTGAAGAGGAACTCACCATATTTAACATAATGGAAGAGACTCTTGGCTGACCATCAGCGCTCTAATGATAAATACACTTGGACAACCCCCGACATGCTAATGGTAGAGACCCCTGGCCTAACTTAGGCAGTCCAATAGTAGAGACATGTGAGTGACACTAGGCATTCTAATGGGAGAGACTCCCAGCTGGCCCCAAGGATTCTAATTACAGAAACACCTGAGTGCCATAAGTCAAGGGTCAGACTTTCAGCTGACCTCAGATATTCTAATTGGAGAACCTGCTGACTGACCCCAGGCAGTCTAGTAATAGAGACACCTGGGTGATCACAGGAATTCTAATGGAAATGACTCCAGGCCGACTCCAGACATTCTAATTATAGAGACACCTGGATGACCCCAGGCATTCTAATGGAAGAGACTCCTGACTGACCATAAGCAGTCTAAAGATAGAGACACCTATGTGAACCCTGCAATTACCATTAGTAGAGACTCCTGGCTGAGCTCAGGCACCTGGGTGACTGAGTAACTTCAAAAAGAGAGACTCCTGGCCTAACCCAGGCATTGCAAAGATTGACACACCTGGGCAAAACCAGGCATTTTTATTGGGAGATACCTTCAACTGACCCTACATATTTTAATGATAGAGACACCTTGGTGACAACAGGCAGTCTAATGATATAGACACCTGTGTGACCCCAAGCATCCTTTTTATATAGACTCCTGGCTGACCCCTGGCATTGTAATAATAGAGACAGTTGGGTGATTAAAGGTATTCTAATGAAAGAGACTCCTGGCCTACCTCAGGCAGTCTAATTATAAAGACACCTGAAAGACCCCAGGCAATGTAATGGGAGAGACACCTAAAATATCCCCGGCATTCTAATGGGAGAGACGCTTGGTCTACTGTATGCAGTCTAATGATACAGGCACCTAGACCAGGCATTCTAATGGAAGAGTCTTCAAGCTGACTTCAGGAAATCTAATGACATGGATACGTGGGCAAACTCAGGCATTCTAATGGGAGAGACTCTCGATAACCCCAGGCTTTGTAATGATAAAGAAACCTGAATGACCCCAGGCATTCTAGTGGGAGAGACTCCTGGCCAACATCAGGCATTCTAATAATAGAGACAACTGGGTGACCCCTTCATTTTAATAGGATAGTTTCCAGGGCGACCCCATGCAGTCTATTGATAGAGACACCTAAGCAACCTCAGGCATTTTAATGGGAAAGACACCCGGCCAAACCCAGGCAGTCTACTGACAGAGACATTTGAGCAACCCCAGGCATTCTAATGGGAGTGAATCTCAGCTGACCCAGGCATTCTAATGATAGAGACAACTTAACGACCCCAGGCATTCTAATGGGAAAGACTTCTGGATGACCCCAAGCAGTCTAATAACAGAGACACTTTAATGACCTTAGGCATTCTAATGGGAGAGATTCCAGACTGACCTGAGGCAGTCTAAGTTTAAGAGTCCTGGGCAAACCTAGGCATTCTAATAACAGAGGCACCTGGGCAATCATAAGCATTCTAATGGGATAGACTCCCAGCCGACACTTGGTAGTCTAATAATAGATACACCTGGATGATTCCATGCATTTTTAACGGGAGAAACCCCTGGACGACCCCAGGCAGCCTAATGAAGGAGACACCTGGGTGACCCAATGCATTCTAATAGGAGAGACTCCCAGCTGACCCCAAGCATTCTAACAGGCAGAATCCTGGCCAAGCAAGGCAGTCTATGGATCAACACACCTGAGTGACAAAGGCATTGTAATAAAAGAGATTCCTTGACAACCACAGGCAGCCTAATTATAGACACAGGTAGGTGACACCAAGCATTCGAATGGGAGAGAATCCTGGTCAATCTTAGGCAATTTAGTGGTAGAGAGAACTGGGTGAATGCAGGCATTCTAATGGAAGTGAATTTTATCCGACTACAGGCAGTCTAATTATCGAGACAACTAGGCAACACAAGTCATTACAATGGGAGAGAGTCCTGACCAATCCCAGGCAGTCTTTTGATAGAGATACATGGGTGACCCAGGGGATTCTAATGGGAGCAACTCCCATAGGTAGTCTAATTGTAAAGACAACTGGGTGACTGCAGGCCTTCTTATGAGTAAGACTCCCACCCAACCCCAGGCAGTCTAATAATAGAGGCATCTGGGAGACAACAGGCATTCTAATGGAAGACACTTTCAGCCTACCACAGGTGTTCTAATGGAAGAGACACCTGGTAGAACACTGGCAGTCTAAGGATAGAAACACCTGGGAAATACCAGGCATTCTAATGGGTGAGTCTCCTGTCGGATGCCAGACTGTCTAATAATAGAGACACCTGGGAGACACCAGGAATTTTAATGGGAAAGACTGCCAGCTGAACCAAGCCATCACAAATGACAGAGACTCCTGGTTTGCCACAGGCAATCTAATGATAAGCATACCTGGGTGACTACAGGCATTATAATGAAAGAGACTCCCAGCTGACATTAGTCTAATGGTAGAGACATCTGGGAGTCCCCAGTCATTCTAATGGGGGATATTCCCAGCAGACCCCAGGCATTCTAATGATAGACAAACCTGGGTGACACCAAGCATTCTAATGGGAGAGGCTCCCAGTTGACCCCAGGCATTCTAATGGAAGATACTCCTGGCCAACCACAGGAAGTCTAATGATAGAGACACCTAGGTGACTGCAGGCATTATAATGGAAAAGACTCCCGTCCTACTGAAAGTAGTCTAATGATGAAGACATTAAGACATTAACCAATTGTAGTGTTTTTTTTTTTTTTTTTTTTTTTTTTTGACCTAGTCTTGCTCTGTCACCCAGGCTGGAGTCCAGTGGCACTATCTCTGCTCACTGCAAGCTCCGCCTCCCGGGTTCACGCCATTCTCCTGCCTCAACCTCCAAAGTAGCTAGGACTACAGGCGCCCACCACCTCACTGGGCTAGTTTTTTTGTACGTTTTTTTTTTTTTAGTAGAGACGGGGTTTCACCGCGTTAGCCAGGATGGTCTCGATCTCCTGACCTCGTGATCCACCCGTCTCGGCCTCCCAAAGTGCTGGGATTATACGCTTGAGCCACCGCGCCCCGTCAACTGCAGGTGTTTTAATGGGAGATATTACCGGCTGACCCAAGGCATTCTAATGATAGAGACATGTGGGCAACTCCAGATATTGTAATGAGAGAGACTCCTGTCTGAGCCCAGAGAGCCTAATGATAGAGACACCTGGGTGACACCAGAAATTCTAATGGGAGAAACTCCTGGCTAACACCAGGGTATCTAATGATAGAGACAACTTGGCAATACCTGGCAGTCTAATAGGAGAGACTGCCAGCTGATCCCAGACATACTAATGATAGAGACACCTGGGCGATACCAGGTATTCTAATGGGAGAGATTCCTGACTGACCCCAGGCATCCTAATGAAAGATAATTCTTGCTGAAACCAGACAGTCTAATGATAGAGACAACTGGGCGACTTCAGGCATCTAACGTTAGAGACTCCAGGCTGACCTAAGGCAGTCTACTGATAGAGACACCTGAATGATCTCAGCCAGTCTAATGAAAGAGACTCATTGCCAAACCCAGGAAATCTAACAATAAAGACACATTGACGATTTTAGGCATTCTAATGGGAAAGATGTCCAGCCAAAAAAAAATTACAGCTCATTCCTTCTTCTAGAAACCTGAAACTTCAGCATTGCACTTCTGCTTATAACCATAGCAACAGCCTTCATAGGCTATGTACTCCCATGAGGCCAAATATCATTCTGGGGTGCCATGGTAATTACAAACCTACTAGCAGCAATTCCATATATCGGAACCAATCTTGTCCAATGAGTCTGAGGCTGATACTCCATTGACAATCCCACTCTCACACGATTATTCACCCTTCACTTCATCCTACCTTTTATTATCACAGCCCTCACAACTCTACATCTACTATTTCTACACGAAACAGGATCAAATAATCCCTGCGGAATTTCCTCCCACTCCGACAAAATTACCTTTCATCCCTACTACACAATCAAAGATATCTTAGGCCTAATCCTTCTCCTTCTTACCTTAATAACGTTAGTATTATTCTCACCTGACCTTTTAAGCGACCCAGACAACTACACTCAAGCCAATCCACTAAGCACTCCCCCACACATTAAGCCAGAGTGATACTTCCTATTCGCATATGCAATCCTACGATCTGTCCCTAATAAATTAGGAGGAGTATTAACACTCCTCTTGTTAATCCTCATCTTAACGATCATACCTATACTCCACAAATCCAAACAACAAAGTATAGCATTCTGCCCACTTAGCCAATCCCTATTCTGACTTCTAATCACAATTCTACTAACTCTCACTTGAATCAGAGGCCAACTGGTAAACCAACCCTTTATCATTATTGGACAGATAGCACCCATGACATACTTCACCACAATTCTAATCTTAATACCACTTGCCTCCTTAACCGAAAACAATCTACTCAATTGAATCTGCCCTCGTAGTACAAATTAATACACCAGTCTTGTAAACCAGAAATGGAAGCTTCTCCCTAGGGCAATTCAGAAAGAAAGTACTTAACTTCACCACCAACACCCAAAACTGGCATTCTAATTTGAACTACTTTCTGTCTTCTATGGGGTGCAAGCTTTAAATGTAACTTAAGTACTAATTTATTTTAACACACTCCTATGTAATCCGTGCATTACTGCTAGCCAACATGAATATTATATAGTACTATAATTGCTTAATTGTACATAGCACATATTCTTGCATACTTACTAGCAATCCTCGAAAACATGCTTACAAGCAAGAACTCTAGTAAATCAGCCAAGTATAACACATAGTATTAACATCCAAAGTCCAAGCACTTCCCTTAGAATATCAACTAACCTAGTTCTTCATTCATCGTACATAGCACATTACATCGTTCACCAAACATAGCACATTTCAGTCAAAAAAGTCCTCACCACCACGGATACCCCCCTCACTTAGGTGTCCCTTGTTCACCATCCTCCGTGAAATCAATATCCCACACAAGAGTGCTACTCTCCTCGCTCCAGGCCCATAATTCGTGGGGGTAGCTACAGTGAACTGTATCAGGCATCTGGTTCTTACCTCAGGGCCATATAATCAAGATCACCCACACGTTCCCCTTAAATAAGGTATCTTGATGGATCACGGGTCTATCACCCTATTAACCAGTCATGGGAGCTCTCCATGCATTTGATATTTTTTATCTCGGGTGTGCACGCGACCCCATCACAGAAAGCTGGCCCCGCCACACCGTATGTCGCAGGATCTGTCTTTGATTCCTGGTTCATACCATTGTTGATCGCACCTATGTTCAATATTCCAGCCCTACATAATACCATAAGGTGTTATTTAATTCATGCTTGTAGGACATACCAATAACCGACTACGCAGCATATCCCTTGCTACACTATAAAATCACAACAAATTTTTACCAAACCCCCCTCCCCCATCTCTGACTTTTTTCCCCAAAAACTCACTCTTGCCAAACCCCCAAAACAAAAGCCTTAATCCACTTAGCCAGAGCTTATATTTTCATCTTTTAGCTATGCATAACTTCAACTGCTACCCCTCAACTAATATAAATCTACTTCACCCTACCACTCTCAACTTCAATTTCTTCCTTTTCTTTTCTTTTTTCCTACACACTTACCCACTACCAGATCTATACCCTTGCTATCACAACCCAAAAGGTGGCACTTCATAATTATGTATTTTTCCCCGTTTATGTAGCTTAATTTACCTAAAGCAAGACACTGAAAATGCCTAAACGGGTTTGCACACCCCGTAAACAGATAGGTTTGATCCTAGCCTTTCTATTAACTCTTAGCAAGATTACATATGCAAGCATCCCCGTCCCAGTGAAGACACCCTATAAATCACCACAATCAGAAGAAGTAAGTATCAAGCACGCACAACGCAGCTCAAAACACTTTGCTCAGCCACACCCCCAAGGGAGACAGCAGTGACAAACCTTTAGCAATAAACGAAAGTTTAAGCTATGCTACATTCAGGGTTGGTTAATTTCGTGCCAGCCACCGCAGCCATACGATTAACCCAAGCTAATAGAGGCTGGCATAAAGAGTGTTTTAGATCTAGTTCAATAAAGCTAAACTCCATCTAAATTGTAAAACCTTAGATGTAAAATAAACTATGAAAGTGGCTTTAAAATTTCTGAACACACAATAGCTAAGACTCAAACTGGGATTAGATACCCCACTATGCTTAGCCTTAAACTTCAATAGTTAAAACAACAAAACTACTCACCAGAACACTACAAGCAACAGCTTAAAAGTCAAAGGACTTGGCGGTGCTTCACATCCCTCGAGAGGAGCCTGCTCTACAATCGATAAACCCCTATCCACCCCACCATCTCTTGCTCAGCCTATATACCGCCATCCTCAGCAAACCCTAATAAAGGCCACAAAGTAAGCATAAATGCCCCCGCAAAAACATTAGGTCACGGTGTAACTTATGAGATGGTAAAAAGTGGGCTACATTTTCTACCCCAGAAAACCCCACGATAACTCTTATGAAGCCTAAGAGTCCAAAGAGGATTTAGCAGTAAATTAAGAATAGAGTGCTTAATTGAATCAGGCCATAAAACACGCACACACCACCCGTCACTCTCCTCAAGTATATTTAAGGACTAACTTAACTAAACACCCCTAGCATTTACATAGAGGAGATAAGTCGTAACACGGTAAGTGTACTGGAAGTTGCACTTGAATAAACCAAGGCATAGCTTAACATAAAGCATCCAGCTTACACCCGGAAGGTCTCAATATCATTTGATTGCCTTGAGCTAACACTAGCCCTAAATCTGATCAACACTAATACCAAATTAACATATACTAAATCATTTACTCATACAAAAGTATAGGCGATAGAAATTTTATCATGGCGCTATAGACACAGTACCGTAAGGGAAAGATGAAAAAAATTAACCAAGTACAAAATAGCAGGGACTCACCCCTATACCTTCTGCATAATGAATTAACTAGAGACAATTTCGCAAAGAGAACTAAAGCCAAATTCCCCCAAACCAGACGAGCTACCCAAAAACAGCTAAAAGAGTGCACCCATCTATGTAGCAAAATAGTAGGAAGATTTATGGGTAGAGGTGACAAGCCTACTGAGCTTGGTGATAGCTGGTTATCCAAGATAGAATCTTAGTTCAAACTTAAGTTTACCTGCAGAATCACTTAATCCCCCTGTAAACTTAATTGTTAGTCTAAAGAGGGACAGCTCTTTAAACATTAGGAAAAAACCTTGTATAGAGGGTAAAAAATCCAGTTCCCATAGTTGGCCCAAAAACAGCCATCAATTAAGAAAGCGTTCAAGCTCAACATCAATTATCTAAAAAAATCCCAAACATCTTACTGAACTCCTCACATCACATTGGATTAATCTATTATTTCATAGAAGCAACAATGCTAGTATAAGTAACATGAATATATTCTCCATTGCATAAGCCTAAATCAGACCAAAAAACTTCACTGATGCTTAACAGCCCAATATTAATAAATACAAACAAGTCAGCATTATTTATACTGTTAATCCAACACAGGCACGCTTTTAAGGAAAGGTTAAAAAATGTAAAAGGAACTCGGCAAACTCAACCCCACCTGTTTACCAAAAACATCACCTCTAGCATTACTAGTATTAGAGGCACTGCCTGCCCAGTGATACATGTTTAACGGCTGTGGTAACCCTGACCGTGCAAAGGTAGCATAATCACTTGTTCCTTAAATAGGGACTTGCATGAATGGCACCACGAGGGTTCAACTGTCTTTTACTTTCAACCAGTGAAATTGACCTGCCCGTAAAGAGGCGAACATAAAATAATGACAAGAAGACCCTATGGAGCTTTAATTTATTAATGCAACCAAGATCACATAAATCTACGGACCTTTAAACCACTACACCTGCATTAAAAATTTTGGTTGGGGTGACCTCGGAACATAACTAAACCTCCGAATAACCTATGCTAAGACTACACAAGCCAAAGCGAGCCAACACCTATAATTGATCCAATAACTTGACCAACGGAACAAGTTACCCTAGGGATAACAGCGCAATCCTATTCTAGGGTCCATATCGACAATAGGGTTTACGACCTCGATGTTGGATCAGGACATCCTAATGGTGCAGCAGCTATCAAGAGTTCGTTTGTTCAACGATTAAAGTCCTACTGATCTGAGTTCAGACCGGAGCAATCCAGGTCGGTTTCTATCTATTCTATATTCCTCCCTGTACGAAAGGATAAGAGAAATAGGGCCAACTTCATAAAGTGTCCTCATTCCATAGATGACCTAATCTCAATCTAACAAAACATCACACACCCAACCCAAGAACAGGATTTGTTAAGATGGCAGAGCCCGGCAATTACATAAAATTTAAAACTTTACAATGAGAGGTTCAATTCCTCTTCTTAACATCATGTCCACAACAAACCTTCTACTCCTCATTATACCTGCACTAGCCACCATAGCATTTCTCACACTCATTGAGTGAAAATTACTAGGCTACATACAACTACACAAAGGACCTAATATTGTGGGCCCTTACGGATTACTACAACCCTTTGCTGATGCAATAAAACTCTTCACCAAAGAACCCTTAAAACCTTCAACGTCTACTACCATTCTCTACATCACCGCACCAGCCTTAGCCTTTTCCATCGCCCTTCTCCTATGAAACCCCCTTCCTATACCCAACCCCCTAATCAACTTTTACCTGGGACTTTTATTTATTCTAGCTACATCTAGTCTAGCTGTCTACTCCATTTTATGATCAGGATGAGAATCAAATTCAAACTACACACTAATCGGAGCACTACGAGCTGTTGCCCAAACAATTTCATATGAAGTTACTCTTGCTATTATTCTATTATCAGTCTTGCTAATAAGTGGCTCATTCAACCTTCATATACTTATCACAACACAAGAATATCTCTGACTCCTCCTACCATCATGACCCTTGGCCATGATATGGTTTATTTCCACATTAGCAGAAACTAACCAAGCTCCCTTTGACCTCACCGAAGGTGAGTCAGAGCTAGTCTCAGGCTTTAACATTGAATATGCCACAGGTCCATTCACTCTATTCTTTATAGCTGAATACATAAATATTATTATGATAAATGCCCTAACAACTACAATCTTTCTAGGCACATTATACTCCATTTATTCTCCAGAGTTATTCACAACATGCTTTGCTACCAAAACACTCCTCCTGACCTCTCTATTTTTATGAATCCAAACAGCATATTCCCGATTCCATTATGATCAACTCATACACTTACTATGAAAAAATTTCCTCCCACTTACACTAGCACTCCTCATATGATATATCTCAACACCCACTACAATATCCAGCATCCCCCTGCAAACCTAGAAATATGTCTGACAAAAGAGTTACTTTGATAGAGTAAATGATAGAAGTCCTAACCCTCTTATTTCTAGGATTATAGGTGTCGAACCTACCCTTGAGAACCCAAATTTCTCCGTGCTACCTATCACACTCCATCCTAAAGTAAGGTCAGCTAAATAAGCTATTGAGCCCATACCCCAAAAATGTTGGTTATATCCTTCCCATACTAATTAATCCACTAGCCCAGCTTATTATCTACTTCACCATTATCATAGGCACTCTCATTACATCATTAAGCTCACAGATTCCTCACCTGAGCGGGCCTAGAAATAAATATACTAGACTTCACCCCAATTCTAATCAAAGAAACAAACCCCCATTCTACAGAAGCCGCTGCTAAATATTTCCTAATACAATCCACCGCATCTATAATTCTCGTAGTAGCAATCATTTCCAACAACCTGATCTCCGGACATTGAACCACAACAAACAACACCAACCAGCTTTCATCTTCAATCATAACAACAGCCCTCATAATAAAACTAGGAATAGTCCCTTTCCACTTTTGAATTCCAGAAGTCACCCAAGAAACACCCTTAATTTCCGGCCTACTCCTCCTCACATGACAAAAACTAGCCCCTATCTCAATTACATATCAAATCCACCCATCAACTAATGTAAGCATTCTCCTAACCCTTTCAATCCTATCTAACATAGTGGGCAGTTGAGGAGGCCTTAACCAAATACAACTACATAAAATTCTGGCATACTCTTAAATCACCCATACAGGCTGAATAATAATTACACTAGTATATAATCCAAATATCACAATCTTCTACCTAACTGTATATATCATTCTAACAACCACTGCATTCCTAGCTCTCAGCCTAAACTCAAATACCACAATGCTCATACTATCTCATGCCTGAAACAAATTAACTTAATTAATACCATTAACATCATCTACCCTCCTATCCATAGGAGGCTTACTCCCATTAACCAGCTTCCTGCCCACATGAATTACCATCCAAGAACTTACAAAAAATAAAAAATAAAATAACTTCACCATCCCCACCATCATAATTATCATAACCCTACTCAACTTATACTTTTACATACACCTAATCTACACCATCTCCATAACACTAGTCCCTACATCCAACAATATAAAAATAAAATGACAATTCGAAAACACAAAACCCACACTTCTCTTCCCCCCCACTTATTATCCTTCCCACTTTCCTCTTACCAATCCCCTCACTAACCCTAGCTATTCCCTAGAAATTTAGGTTAAGTAAGACCAAGGGCCTTCAAAGCCCTTAGTAAGTTAAACCATGCTTAATTTCTGAAATATATAAGGACTGCAAAATTCTACTCTGCATCAACTGAACGCAAATCAATCACTTTAATTAAGCTAAGCCCTTGCTAGATCAATGGGACTCAAACTCATAAAAATTTAGTTAACAGCTAAATACCCTAATCAACTGGCTTTCATCTACTCTCCCGCCGCAGGGAAAAAAGGCGGGAGAAGCCCCAGCAGAGATTAAAGCTGCTCCTTTGAATTTGCAATTCAACATGAAAATCACCTCAGGACTGGTAAAAAGAGGGCTTGACCTCTGTCTTTAGATTTACAGCCTAATGCTTACTCAGCCATTTTACCTTTCTTTCCCCCACCTATGCTCGTCAACCGTTGGCTATTCTCAACAAACCATAAAGATATTGGAACTCTATGCCTACTATTCGGCACATGAGCTGGAATCATAGGCACAGCTCTAAGCCTTCTTATTCGAGCTGAGTTAGGTCAACCCGGCAACCTATTAGGCAACGACCATATTTACAATGTTATTGTTATAGCCCATGCGTTCGTTATAATTTTCTTCATAATTATACCCATCATAATTGGAGGCTTTGGAAATTGATTAGTACCCCTAATAATCGGCGCTCCTGACATAGCATTTCCCCACTTAAATAATATAAGCTTCTGACTTCTTCCTCCCTCATTCCTACTACTACTCGCATCCACCATAGTAGAAGCCGGTGCTGGAACAGACTGAACAGTTTATCCCCATTTAGCAGGAAATTTCTCTCACCCAGGGGCCTCTGTAGACCTGTCTTCTCACTTTACCTAGCAGGCATTTCCTCTATTTTGGGAGCCATCAATTTCATCACCACTATTATTAACATAAAACCCCCTGCGATGTCTCAATGTCAACCCCCCCTATTTATTTGGTCAGTTTTAATCACAGCAGTCCTACTACTCCTCTCTCTACCAGTATTAGCTGCCGGCATCCTCATTCTACTAACAGACCGTAATCTCAACACCACTTTCTTTGATCCTGCGGGGAAAGAGATCCCATCTTATAACAACACTTATTCTGATTTTTCGGCCACCCCAAAGTTTGTATCCTCATTCTGCCTGGGTTTGGAATAATCTCTCACATTGTAATATACTACTCCGGAAAAAAAGAACAGTTTGGGTACATGGGTATAGTTTGAGCTATAATATCAATTGGGTTTTTAGGCTTTATTGTATGAGCTCATCACATATTTACAGTGGGCATAGACGTAGACACACGAGCCTACTTCACTTCCGCCACTATAATTATTGCAATTCCCACTGGTGTTAAGGTCTTTAGCTGACTTGCCACACTTCATGGAGGCAAGATCAAGTGATCCCCTGCAATACTTTGAGTCTTAGGTTTTATTTTTCTCTTCACCGTAGGGGGCCTAACCGGTATTGTGTTAGCAAACTAGATATTGTACTACACGACACATACTATGTTGTAGCCCACTTTCACTACGTCCTGTCAATAGGAGCTGTATTCGCTATCATTGGAGGTTTTATTCATTGATTTCCCTTATTTTCAGGCTATACGTTAGACCAAACTTACGCCAAAGCCCACTTTGCCATTATATTTGTAGGCGTAAATTTAACTTTCTTCCCACAACATTTCCTCGGCTTGTCTGGAATACCCTGATGCTATTCTGACTACCCTGATGCCTACACCACATGAAATATTCTATCATCTATAGGCTCCTTCATCTGCCTTTGCCTCAAAGCATAAAGTCTTATTAATCGAACAGCCTTCTACTAGCCTAGAGTGGTTGTATGGCTGCCCTCCGTCCTACCACACATTTGAAGAACCAACCTATATTAAAACTAGACGAAAAAGGAAGGAATCGAACCTCCTAAAACTGGTTTCAAGCCAACCCTATAACCCCTATAACTTTTCAATGAGATATTAGAAAATTATTTCATAGCTTTGTGAAAGCTAAATTATAGGTTAAACCCTATATATCTTATATGGCTCGCCCAGTTCAACTAGGTCTACAAGATGCCACCTCCCCTATTATAGAGGAACTAATCGCTTTTCATGACCATGCTTTTATAATCGTATCCTTAATCAGCTTTCTAGTCTTATATGTCCTATCCTCAATACTCACAATGAAACTAACCAACACCAGCATTACAGATGCCCAAGAAATAGAAACCATTTGAACTATCTTACCCACGATCATTTTAGTCTTACTTGCCCTCCCATCCCTGCACATCCTATACCTGACAGACGAAATCAACAACCCCTCTTTTACTATCAAATCAATTGGACACCAATGATACTGAACCTACGAGTACACAGATTACGGGGGATTGATCTTTAACTCTTATATACTCCCCCCATTATTCTTAAATCCAGGAGACCTTCGACTTCTAGAAGTTGACAACCGAGTAGTTCTTCCAATTGAAGCCCCCGTCCGTATAATAATTACATCCCAGGACGTCTTGCACTCATGAACCATTCCCACACTAGGCCTAAAAAGAGATGCAGTTCCAGGGCACTTAAATCAAACTACATTTACCGCTATACAACCAGGCGTCTATTACGGACAATGCTCAGAAATTTGCGGCGTCAACCACAGCTTTATACCTATCGTCGTAGAATTAATTCCACTAAAAACGTTTGAAATAGGATCCATATTTACCCTATAAACGTACCACTTCCCACTTCACACTTCTAATACATCCCTGCCCCATAACTCCTTACAAAATATTCTTACAGACTCACTGTACAGCTACCCCAGCATTAACCTTTTAAGTTAAAGATTGAGAGAAGCATTACTCTCTACAGTGAAATGCCCCAACTAGATACATCCACATGATCCACCATCATCATAACCATACTCCCCACACTATAACTTATCATACAATTAAAACTATTAAACACAAATTACTACCTATCCCTCTCGCAAAAAAACCCTAATACACAAATTCACAATAATCCCTGACAATTAAAATGAACGAAAATCTATTTACCCCATTCACAGCTCCAACAATCCTAAGCTAGCCTGCTGCAGTACCCATCATTTTATTTCCTGCATTACTATTTCCAACCTCCAAATACCTTATTAACAATCGACTAATTACTATTCAACAAAACCTAATTCAACTCATCCTAAAACAGATAATAATAATTCACAATACCAAAGGACAAACCTGATCTCTAATACTGATATCCCTAATTATCTTTATTATCATAACCAACCTTCTCGGACTTCTGACTCACTCATTTACACCCACCACCCAACTATCCATAAACCTAGCTATAACAATCCCCCTATGAGTAGGTGCAGTAATTATAGGTCTTTGCTTTAAAACTAAAAGCTCTTTAGCTCACCTTCTGGCACAAGGTACACCCACACCTCTTACTCCCATATTAGTAGTCATCGAAACCATTAGCTTATTTATTCAACCAATAGCCCTAGCTGTACGCTTAACAGCTAATATCACAGCAGCCCATTTACTAATGCACCTGATCGGAAGTGCCCCACTAGCATTATCAACCATTAGCTTCCCTGCCACCTCACTAATCTTCATACTCCTAGTACTATTAACTATTCTAGAAATCGCAGTCGCTCTGATCCAAGCCTATGTTTTCACACTCCTGGTTAGCCTTTATCTCCATGACAATACTTAATGACTCACCAATCTCATGCTTACCACATAGTTAAACCCAGTCCCTGACCATTAACAGGAGCTCTCTCAGCCCTCCTAATAACATCTGGCTTAATTATATGATTCCACTTTTATGCCACTACTCTACTAACACTAGGCCTACTAACTAACATACTAACCTTATACCAATGGTGATGTGATGTTGTCCGAGAAAGTACCTATCAAGGCCACCATACAACATCTGTCCAAAAAAGCCTTCGTTACGGAAGAGTATTATTTATCATTTCAGAAGTTTTCTTCTTCACCGGTTTCTTCTGAGCATTCTACCACTCGAGCCTCGTCCCTACCCCACACCTAGGGGGACACTGACCGCCAACAGGCATTACTCCCCTAAATCCTCTAGAAGTACTTCTTTTAAACACCTCTGTACTACTCACATCAGGAGTTACAATCACCTGAGCCCACCATAGCCTAATAGAAAATAATCGAAAACAAATAATTCAAGCCCTACTCATTACAATCCTACTAGGCATCTACTTCACCCTACTACAAATCTCAGAGTACTTTGAAGCACCCTTTACTGTTTCTGATGGTATCTACAGTTCAACATTCTTTGTTGCCACAGTTTTCCATGGACTTCACGTCATCGTTGGATCTACATTCCTTATTATCTGTCTTATTCGCCAATTATTATATCATTTCACATCAAACCACCATTTTGGCTTTGAAGCCGCCGCTTGATACTGACACTTTGTAGAATGTCGTCTGACTATTCCTCTATATTTCTATCTACTGATGAGGATCCTATTCTTTTAGTATAATTAGTACAGTTGACTTCCAATCAACTAGTTTCGATAGCATTCGCAACCGAGTAATTAACCTAGTATTAACCTTATCAATTAACACTCTTCTAACCTCACTACTAATAATCATCATATTCTGACTACCTCAACTCAATTCTTATACAGAAAAAACTAATCCTTATGAATGCAGTTTTGACCCACTAAACTCTGCTTGTATTCCTTTCTCCATAAAATTTTTCCTAGTTGCCATCACCTTTCTATTACTTGACTTGGAAATTGCCCTACTACTACCCCTACCATGAGCCCTCCAAACAACAAACCTCCCCATAATGACTAAATCATCCATCATATTATCATTCTAATTCTTAGTCTCGCCTACGAATGAACTCGAAAAGGACTAGATTGGGCTGAATTGGTAAGTAGTTTAAACAAAACAAATGATTTCAACTCATTAGATTATGATAACCATACTAACTAAATGCCCTCCATCTACATAAACATTGCATTAGCATTTGCAGTTTCACTCCTAGGCATATTAACCTATTGTTCACACCTAATATCCTCTCTATTGTGCCTAGAAGGAATAATACTGTCACTCTTCATTATAAGCACCCTCACAGCTTCAAACATGCATTTCTCCCTAGCCAATATTATACCCATTGCCCTATTAGTATTTGCTGCTTGCGAAGCAGCAGTAGGCCTTGCCTTATTAATCTCGATCTCTAACATATACGGCCTAGATTATATCCACAACCTAAGCTTACTTCAATGTTAAAAATAATTATCCCTACAACTATACTGCTACTGACAACATGATTTTCCAAAAATAACATAATCTGAATTAATATAACCATACATAGTCTAATTATTAGCCTTATTCCCCTACTATTCTCGAACCAAACTAACAGCAATCTCCTCAACTATTCAACCTATTTATCTTCCAACCCACTAACAATGACCCTCCTAATACTAACTGCCTGACTCTTACCTCTCATAATTATAGCAAGCCAGTATTATTTACACAATGAATTCCCCCACGAAAAAACTCTACCTCTCTATAATGGTTTTCCTACAAATTTCCCTAATTCTAGCATTTATAGCCATAGAACTAGTCATAGTCTATATTTTATTTGAAACCACCCTCATCCCTACCCTAATTATCATCACCCGGTGAGGCAACCAAGCAGAATGCCTCAACGCAAGCACATACTTTCTATTCTATACACTAGCCAGCTCTCTCCCCCTACTCATCATACTAATCTATACTTATAATAACCTAGTCTCAATAAACTTTACATTACTAACACTTATGGCTCAAAAACTAGCAACTACTTGATCCCACAACCTTACTTGACTAGCATGCATAATAGCCTTTATAGTAAAAATGTCCCTATACGGCCTACACTTATGGCTTCCTAAGGCCCATGTTGAAACCCCCATTGCCAGGTCAATAGTTCTTGCCACAGTACTCCTAAAACTAGGCGGCTATGGCATAATATGACTCACCTCTATTCTTAACCCTTTAACAGAATACATAGCCTACCCATTCCTCATGCTATCTTTATGAGGTATAATCATAACAAGCTCAACCTGTCTTCGACAAACAGACCTGAAATCACTCATCGCATACTCCTCCGTAAGCCACATAGCCCTGGTAATTATAGCCTCCCTCATTCAAACCCCCTGAAGCTTCACTGGTGCAATTATCCTTATAATTGCCCATGGACTCACTTCATCCATACTATTCTGCCTGGCAAACTCAAACTATGAACGAACTCACAGCCACATTATAATGCTTTCTTGAGGACTCCAAACACTACTTCCATTAATAGCCTTCTGATGGTTTACAGCAAATCTTGCTAATCTTGCCTTACACCCTACTATCAACCTAACAGGAGAACTCCTTGCAGTAATAACTTCATTTTCTTGATCATATGTTACCATTGTACTCACAGGACTCAATATACTAATTACAGCCTTTTACTCCCTCTATATATTTACCACAACACAACGAGGAGTACTTACACACCATATTATTAACATAAAACCCTCCTTTACATGAGAAAACACAGTAATATTTATACACCTTTCTCCTATTCTCCTCCTATCCGTTAACCCTAGTATTATTCTAGGTTTCACCTCTTGTAAATATATTTTAACTAAAACATTAGATTGTGAATCTAATCATAGAAGCCTATCACTTCTTATCTACCGAGCAAGCTCACAAGGACTGCTAATCCATGCCTCTGTATTTAACAAAACAGCTTTCTCAACTTTTAAAGGATGGCAGTTATCCATTGGTCTTAGGAACCAAAAACGTTGGTGCAACTCCAAATAAAAGTAATAACCATGTACACCTCCATTACTCTAATAACCCTGACCTCTCTAATCCTCCCAATTACTATTACCTTTATTAACCCTGACAAAAAACACTTATACCCAAACTATGTAAAAACAATTATACTGTATACTTTTACTACTAGCCTCCTTCCCACAGCCCTATATATTTTCCTGGATCAAGAAACAATTATTTCAAACTGACATTGAATAACAATCCAAACATTAGAGCTAACACTAAGCTTCAAATTAGACTATTTTTCTATAATATTTATCTCAATTGCACTATTCATTACTTGATCTATTATAGAATTCTCATCATGGTAAGTCTAAAATTAGAGACACCTGACCCACAACAGACATTCTAATGGAACAAACTCCTGGCAAACCACAAGTATTATAACAATAGAGACACTTGGGCAATCACAAGCATTCTAATGTGAGAGATTGCTGGCCAACACCAGGCACTGTAATGATAGAGACATCTGGCCTAACCCAGGAAGTCTAATGAAAGAGACACCTGGGTGACATTACTGAAACCTCCAAGACCTACAGTGAAAAAGGGAATATCCTGCTGTAAAAACAAGGAAGAAACTATATGAGAAAATGCTTTGTGATGTGTGAATTTATATCACAGAGTTAAACTCATTTTTGATTCAATAGCTTGAAAACACTTTTTTTGTAGAACGTATGAATGGACATTTTGGAGCCTATTAAGGCCCATAGTGAAAAATCAAATATCCAGTGATAAAAACTAGAAAGAAGCTATCTCTGGAAATGCTTTGCAATGTACAGAGTTCATATCACAAAGTTAAATCTCTCTTTTCCTTCGACAGGATGAAAATACTCTTTCTTGTAGAATCTACAAATGTACATTTTTGAACCCATTAAGTCTATAGTAAAAAACCAAATATCCCACAATAAAAACTAGAAGCAACATATCTGTAAATATGCTTTGTGATGTGTTGATTTGTCTCAACAAATGGAAACTGTGCTTTAATTCACCAGCTTGGAAACACTCTTTTTATAGAACCTACCAATGGACATTTCTGAGCTCATTAAGGCCTATGGTTAAAAAAACAAATATCACACTTTAAAAATTAGACAAAAGCTATCTGTAAAAATGATTGTGATGTGTGGATTAATCTCAAAACAGATGTGTGTTAAACCTCTGTTTTCATTCAACCAGTTGGAAACACTTTTCTTGTAGAATCTATGATGGGACATTTCTGAGCCCATTAAAGCCTATAATGAAGACCAGAATATCCCGAGATACAAACTAAAAGCAAGCTTTCTGTGAAAATGCTTGCCTTTGCATGGATTCATCTCACCTAACAGACCCTGTGTTTTGATTAATCAGTTTGGAAACACTTCTTCACAGAATCTACAAAGAGACATTTCTGAGCCCATTGTGTCCAATAGTGAAAAACTAAATGTCCCGGGATAAAAACTAGAAAGAAGCTCTTTGTGAAAATATTTTCTGAAGTGTGGATTTATCTCACTGAATGGAATCTGTGTTTTGATTCACCAGGTTGAAAATACGCTTTTGTATCGTCTACAAAAGACATTTCAGAGCCCATTGAGGCCTATAGCGAAAACTTAATTTTCCCCGATAAAATGAGAAACAAGCTGTCTGTGAAAATTCCTCACTATTTGGTGATTTATCTCACAAAGTTAAGCATTTGTTTATTTTTAAAAGGTTGGAAACTCTCTCTTTGCAGAATCTACAAAGGGACATTTCTGAGGACATGAAGGCCTATAGTGAAAAATCAAATATCTGGCAATAACGACTACAAACAAGATATCTGATAATATGCTTTATCGTGTGTGGACTCATGGATGGAACATGGGTTTTGATTTACCAGGTTGAAAACACTGCTTTTGTTGAATCTACGAGGGAACATATTTGAGCCCATCAAGGCCTATGGTGAAGGATTGAATATCTTGCTAAAAGAACTAGAAACAAGCATTCTGTGAAAGTGCTTTCTGATGTGTGAATTCATCTCACCAAATGGAACCTGTGTTTTGATTCACCACATGGGAAACACTCTTTTCGTAAAATCTACAAAAAATAGAAACAAGCTTTCTCTAAAAATTATTTGTGATGTATGGATTCATCTCAATGGATGGAACTCTGTCCTGATTCACCAGGTTGAACATACATTTTTTTAGAGTCTGTGAAGCGATATTTCTGAGCCCATTGAGGTCTATAGTGAAAAACCAAATATCCCGAGATTAAAAAAAAAAAAAAAAAGAAGGAGCCTGGCTGAGAAATTTCTTTGCAATGTGTGGATTTAACACTTTCCAGAGTTAAATCATTGTTTTGATTTACCAGGTTTAAAAGACTCTTTTTGTAGCATCTACGAGCAGACATTCCTGAACCCATTGAGGCCTATAGTGCAAAACCAAATATTCCACAATAAAACAAGAAACAAACTATCTGTAAAATGTTTTACCATATACGGATTCATCTCACAGAGTTAAACCTGTATTTTGATACAGTCAGTTGGAAACATTCTTTTTGTAGAATCCACGATGGGATATTTCTGAGCCCATTGAGCCCTGTATTAAAAAACAGAATATCCATGATGAAAATTAGGACCAAGTTACCTGTGAAAATGATTTCTGATGTGTGAACTTATCTCACTGAGTAAAACCTAAGTTTTCATTCACCAGGCTGAAAACAATCTTTTTTTATAATCTACAAAGGGATATTTTTTAGACCATTGAGGCCTA
The DNA here is from genome assembly GCF_001698545.2 of Rhinopithecus bieti. Lineage (NCBI taxonomy): Eukaryota > Metazoa > Chordata > Mammalia > Primates > Cercopithecidae > Rhinopithecus > Rhinopithecus bieti. The sequence continues at coordinate 2,884 of NW_016817205.1, read as the reverse complement.
TAGAAAAAAATCAAATATACCACAATAAAAACTGAAAACAAACTACCTGTGAAAATGCTTTGCAATGTGTGGATTCATCTCAGAAAGTTAAAACCTATTTTTTTATTCAACAAGTAGGAAACACTCATTGTTTAGAATCTATGAAGAGACATTTCTAAGCCCATTAAGGCCTATACAAAGTGAATATCCCATGATAAAAACTAGAAATAAGCTATTTGGGTAAATGCTTTGGGATCTGTAGATTCATCTCATAGAGTTAAACTTTTGTGATTCAGCAGGCAAAAAACACTTTTTTTTTTTTTTTTTGGAGAATCCATGAACAAATATTTCTGAGACCATTGAGGCCTACAATGAAAAAATTGAATATCCTGTGATAAAACTTAGAAACATCCTATCTGTGAAATATTTTACGATGTATGAATTCATCTCACAGAGTGAAACCTTTCTTTTGATTCAGCAGATTGGAAACACTCTTTTTGTAGAATCTATAGTGGGACATTTCTGTGCCAGTTGAGGTCTATAATGAAAAATGAATACCTCATGATAAAACCTGGAAACATGCAATCTGTGAAAATGTTTTGCAATGTGTGGAGTCATTTCACAAAGTTAAACCTTCGCTTTTGATTCAGCAAGTTGGAATTTTCTTTCCTTATTTTATTTTATTT